>NW_019943872.1:16702-51876 GCF_002910315.2 Salvelinus sp. IW2-2015
AGGAAAGAGGTTGAAGAGAGCCATGTCGAGTCTGTAGCGTGAAGTCTTTGTAGAAGTTCTGACAGGACTCGATGGGGCTGTAAACACAGAAAACAAACATGTCAGAAACATCTCACTTATTGAACATGGACCCCCCCTGAAAATGTTTTTAAAAGAGATGAAGAAATAAAGAATGAAAGGAATCAAAAGGTGCGACATTTTGTATTTTCCAAATAACATAAAAAAAGCACGTAATTGTGACATGTTCTTCTACCCCTGATTAATTAAAGAACTGTGTGTACTTTACACTTCTGAAAATCGCTTAGAAGAAATTATAAGTAGTATTAATAATTAATTCAATATCCTCACAGTACAGTGTGTACAGTAGAAGGGTTATAGCTAGGGGGGGGGGGTTTAGTCCATCAAAAGGCTATTTTGACATGGGGAATAAGAAGGACCGTTCGGGATCTTTAACGCCTAAGACGTGTGTACAGTGCAGTGGCAGTAGTTTAAGGGTTAATAGCATGCAAGGGGTTTTAAGACGTCTTTCATGTCATCAAAGCAGCCATAGCAGATGCTAGCAATGTGGTGTAGCAGCCTCACCCTCAACGCTTGTACCTGGCACTAAGAATTCAAATTAAAAATAAATAAATAACCAATTATATGTCTTGAGTTTGGAATTACTGTCACCACTATATGTGTAATGACAGTTCAAGCTTATTGTAAACATCATATGAGGTTACAGTACAGACATATAGCCCTGTATTGCATCTCACGTGGATACAACCTACAATACCGTGTTAACACATATAGTGCCTGACCTACAGTACATAACTAGGTAAGCTATATCCTAAAATACGTCAGAAAGCCGCTAGTGTATCCCCTGGCCAATAGAGTGGACCACATGAGACGCCAGCACCCCCCATCAGAAGTGGTATATTGGCCGTATACCACAAGCTCCAGAGGTGACCTTATTGCTATTATAAACTGTGGTTACCAACGTAATTAGAGCAGTAAAAATAAATGTTTTGTCATACCCGTGGTATACGGTCTAATATACCACAGCTGTCAGCCAATCAGCATTCAGCGTTCGAACCACCTGGTTTATAAAATATCTTAATCTTCATGACACGATTGAAACTTCACGAGCATAACAAGTTGTGTACACGTCTAACGTAGCATTGTCTTCATTTACCCGCAGACCAAAGTACAAGAGGAAGAAGACGTTGAAAGCCATGTCGATCTGTAGCGTGAAGTCTTTGTAGAAGTTCTGACAGGACTCGATGGGGCTGTAAACACAGAAAACAAACATGTCAGAAACATCTCACTTATTGAACATGGACCCCCCCTGAAAATGTTTTTAAAAAGAAGATGAAGAAATAAAGAATGAAAGGAATTCAAAAGGTGCGACATTTTGTATTTTCCAAATAACATAAACAAAGCACGTAATTGTAACATCTTCTTCTACCCCTGATTAATTAAAGAACTGTGTGTACTTTACACTTCTGAAAATCGCTAGAAGAAATTAATAAGTAGTATTAATAATTAATTCAATATCCTCACAGTACAGTGTGTACTGTAGAAGGGTTATAGCTGGGGGGGGGGGGGTGTTTTAGTCCATCAAAAGGCTATTTTGACACGGGAATAAGACGGACTGTTCGGGATCTTTAACGCCTAACGACGTGTGTACAGTACAGTGCAGTGGCAGTAGTTTAAGGGTTAATAGTATGCAGGGGTTAAGACATCTTTCATGTCATCAAAGCAGCCATAGCAGATGCTAGCAATGTGYTGTAGCAGCCTCACCCTCAACGCTTGTACCTGGCACTAAGAATTCAAATTAAAAATAAATAAATAACCAATTATATGTCTTGAGTTTGGAATTACTGTCACCACTATATGTGTAATGACAGTTCAAGCTTATTGTAAACATCATATGAGGTTACAGTACAGACATATAGCCCTGTATTGCATCTCACGTGGATACAACCTACAATACCGTGTTAACACATATAGTGCCTGACCTACAGTACATAACTAYGTAAGCTATATCCTAAAATACGTCAGAAAGCCGCTAGTGTATCCCCTGGCCAATAGAGTGGACCACATGAGACAGCCAGCCCCCCCCATCAAACTTAGACCACATAGGATGCTATTGTTGTTAAGTAAAGTCATACAGTCACCAAATACACTCCTCAAATAGAGGCCCTGGACACTAAACTACCCAGATCTAAGAGTGTGCGTTTCAGTTGATGTCCTGTCATATTAGCAGGCAATAGCAGCGCTGATATATGTGGATCGGGAACAGTGTGACTGAATATGTCATGCAACAAACTGCCCTAGCCTACTTACCTAGTGTGTTATAATTTGTCTAATCTTTTATACAATAAGATACATTATTGCGTCAATAAATATGCATATAAAGCTMATGATGCCAGTTATACTACACGTGTAACAGCAACTGCCAATTCTAAGAATAGTCCCAAGCATTGTGATTATTTCAACCCTTCACTTCAGGTGATAATAATTACAGTATATCCAGAGCGCATTCCAAATGGGCCCCTATTCCCTATATAGTGCACTAACTTTGACCAAAGTGTCACACCCTGACCTTAGAGATCCTGTTTATGTCTCTATTTTGGTTTGGTCAGGGTGTGAGTTGGGGTGGGTATTCTATATTCTATTATTTGTATTTCTATGTTTTGGCCGGGTATGGTTCTTAATCTGGGACAGCTGTCTATCGTTGTCTCTGATTGAGAACCATACTTAGGTAGCCCTTTTTTCCACCTGTCTTTGTGGGAAGCTGTCTTTGGTTGTTGGCACTATAACCTTTAGCTTCACGGTTGTTTTCTCGTCTGTTGTTTTGTTGGCGTCATTTTTTATAATAAAAGAAAATGTACGCTCACTACGCTGCACCTTGGTCCACTTCCTTCAACAGCCGTGACACAGAGCCCCTATCTAGGTAGCCTAAAAGGAATAGGATGCAATGCAGGATTCATCCCTGGGAGAATCCTCAACGGTAGCTGGATAACAGAGAAGAGTAATGACCGTAGGGAGGCCAGATCTGGGCTGCTCAATAATTGAGTGGCTGGTCAGGAAGCGCTGGCTTTGTCTCTATAAAATCCATAAAACACGGAGGAACAAGGCTGCCAGTGGCTACCTCGCTTTAAACCAAAGACGCATGAACAGTGAAGGAGACTGCATATACAATGATATTCAGCAACTCTTGGTAGGACAATGGAAATGTTATTATATATATCAGAGAAAAACTATTATTTGGACCAAAAAACAAGTGTTTGCTGCTAGACTAAATAGAGAGAGAGAGAGAGAGAGAGAGAGAGAGAGAGAGAGAGAGAGAGAGATTGGTTCTGACTTGGTTCTGAAATAAAGCTAGACTTATTCTAGGTCAAGCGTCCACAGGCCAGCCTGCCAGCTGGATAGATCTCCTCCTTCTCGCTCTCTTTCTGTGGTTAATAGTATTATTTATGAGGACAGAATATTGTTGACTTTTCTCAGTTGCTTCATGGTGATTTTTGCAGTGAGCTCTATCTGTCTGTACTAAGCTGTACATTTGAGGACATCCTCAGCCTTGAGAGGTTGACAATTCACTCAAGGATGGTTGAGGCTTGAGGCTGAGAGTGTCCTAAAATGTGCACCGCACAATGTCTGTCGCAAATACTGTTTCAGTAGACCTACAAGGCTAATTACAGGGAGTTCCCTTATCTGTTACAACCTGCTGTCACTGAACACACAACACGCTAACCAACAAGTTGCTGCTGCTGTGTGTGCCAAAGTGTGACTGAGGCAAGCAGAGAGCCTTGTTGTTAATGACATTGGGTCAGTTAATAACATTGGGTAAGTTAATAACATTGGGTCAGTTAATGACATTGGGTCAGTTAATAACATTGGGTCAGTTAATAACAGTGGGTCAGTTTAATAACATTGGTCAGTTAATGGACATTCTAGGGTCCAGTTAATAACAATTGGTCAGTTAATAACATTGGGTCAGTTAATAACATTGGGTCAGTTAATGACATTGGGTCAGTTAATGACATTGGGTCAGTTAATAACATTGGGTCAGTTAATAAACATTGGGTCAGTTAATGACATTGGGTCAGTTAATAACATTGGGTCAGTTAATAACATTGGGTCAGTTAATGACATTGGTCAGTTAATAACATTGGGTCAGTTAATGGTGAGAATACACCTGGATGACATGAAGAATGGCCACCACTCCTCCTTGTTCTCTATGAAGAATGGCCACCACTCCCTCCTTGTTCTCTATGAAGAATGGCCACCACTCCCTCCTTGTTCTCTATGAAGAATGGCCACCACTCCTCCCTGTTCTCTATGAAGAATGGCCACCACTCCCTCCTTGTTCTCTATGAAGAATGCCACCATCTCCCTCCTTGTTCTCTATGAAGAATGGCCACCACTTCCTCCTTGTTCTCTATGAAGAATGGCCACCACTCCCTCCTGTTCTCTATGAAGAATGGCCACCACTCCCTCCTTGTTCTCTATGAAGAATGGCCACCACTCCCTCCTTGTTGTCTATGAAGATGGCCACCACTCCTCTCTTGTTCTCTATGAAGAATGGCCACCACTCCCTCCTTGTTGTCCTATGAAAGAATGGCCACCACCTCCTTGTTTCTATCGAAGAATGGCACACACCCCTCCTTGTTCCTCGTAAGAATGGCCACCACTCCCTCCTTGTTGTCTTATAGAATGGCCACCACTCCCTCCTTGTTCTCTATGAAGAATGGCCACCACTCCTTCCTTGTTCTCTATGAAGAATGGCCACCACTCCTCCTTGTTCGTCTATGAAGAATGGCACCACTCCCTCCTTGTTCTCTATGAAGAATGGCCACCACTCCCCTTGTTGTCTATGAAGAATGGCCACCACTCCTCCTTGTTCTCTATGAAGAATGGCCACCACTCCCTCCTTGTTGTCTTATGATAGAATGGCCCCACTCCCTCCTTGTTCTCTATGAAGAATGGCACCACTCCCTCCTTGTTCTCTAAGAAGAATGGCCACCACTCCTCTTGTGTACATGAAGAATGGCCACCACTCCCTCCTTGTTTGTCTATGAAAATGGCCACCACTCCCCCTTATTCTCTATGAAGAATGGCCACCACTCCTCCTTGTTCTCTATGAAGAATGGCCACCACTCCTCCTTGTTCTCTATGAGAATGCCACCACTCCCTCCTTGTTTCTCTATGAGAATGGCCACCACTCCTCCTTGTTCTCTAAGAAGAATGGCCACACTCCCCTCTTGTTGTATCATGAAGAATGGCCACCACTCCCTCTTGTTGTCTATGAAGATGGCCACCACTCCCCCCTTTTCTCTATAAGAATGGCCACCACTCCTCCTTGTTGTCTATGAAGAATGGCCACCACTCCCTCCCTGTTCTCTATGAGAATGGCCACCACTCCTCCTTGTTCTCTATGAAGAATGGCACCACTCCCTCCTGTTGTCTATGAAGAATGGCCACCACTCCCTCCTTGTTCTCTATGACGAAATGGCCACCACTCCCTCCTGTTCTCTATGAGAATGGCACCACTCCCTCCTTGTTCTCTATGAAGAATGGCACACTCCCTCCTTGTTTCTATGAAGAATGGCCACCACTCCCTCCTTGTTCTCTATGAAGAATGGCCACCACTCCCTCCTGTTCTCTATGAAGAATGGCCACCACCTCCCCTCTTATTCTCTATGAAGAATGGCCACCACTCCTCCCTTGTTCTCTATGAAGAATGGCCACCACTCCCTCCTTGTTCTATGAAGAATGGCCACCACTCCCTCCTTGTTCTCTATGAAGAATGGCACCACTCCCTCCTTGTTCTCTATGAAGAATGGCCACACTCCCTCCTTGTTTTCTATGAAGAATGGCCACCACTCCCTCCTTGTTGTCTATGAAGAATGGCCACCACTACCCCTTTTCTCTATGAAGATGGCCACCACTCCCTCCTTGTTGTCTATGAAGAAATGGCCACCACTCCCTCCCTGTTCTCTATGAAGAATGGCCACCACTCCCTCCTTGTTCTCTATGAAGAATGGCCACCATCCCTCCTTGTTCCTATGAAGAATGGCCACCACTCCCTCCCGTTCTCTGGGCTTCTTACTAATAAACCTTTCAGAACTTTACCTTTCTATGGCACATGTTATCTCGGCAACATCAGAAGGCTAATAATAATGGCAATATAGCCCTTTTAAGGGGGGGGATGTTCAGTGGACGGCTGCTGAGGGGGAGACGGCTCATTAATAATTGCTGGAACGGAGCAAATGGAATGGCATCAAAACACATAGAAGCCTATGTTTTATGTATTTGTGTACCATTCCACTGTCTTCCTGATCCAGCTATTACCACGAGCCCTCTCCACCAATTAAGCGGCACCAACCTCCTGTGGTGTGTTATGGCATTGAATAATGAAGCAACTTGTTTTTTGGTGCCTCTCCTGCCAATTTCGGCAACATTTTTTGAATTCTTATTTTTATCATCCTCGTAACACGAACAGCAATTTAAAAAATTGGACAATTTCAGGCATATATCACATCCATTAGAGAAGAACAACTCACAACGTGGTCCAGCTAGGCAAGTTAGCCCTGCATAATTCACTTGCTGTACTAAACCCAGTAGCCCCTGCTAAATAGCTAGCTCTACTAACCAGTTATCCCTGCTAAAATCTCAGCTGTGCTGGTACCTTAACCCAGTACGCCCTGCTAATTCTGCTTGCTCTACTGAACCCGAGTAGCCCTGCTAAATCAGCTCCTCTACTAACCCATAGCCTGCTAAATTTAGCTAGCTCTACTAACCCATTATTCCGCTGCTAATTCAGCTTAGCTGATACTAACCCAGTTAGCCCTGCTAATTCAGCTAGCCTCTTAACCCAGTTAGCCCTGCTAATTAGCTCACTCATGTACCTCGCACTCACTTACTACCCAGTTGCTCCCTGGCAATCTCCACCTTCTACTAACCAGTTAGCCCTGCAAATCTCATCCACCTCTACTAACCCAGTTAGCCCTGCAATTCATCACCTCTACTCAACCCAGCTTAAGCCTGCCCACTCTATTAGTCGCAATTCATCCAACCTTAACTAACCCAGTAGCCCTGGCATTCAGTCACTCTCTACTAACCCAGTTAGGCCCTGGCAATTCATCCACCTCTACTAACCCAGTTAGCCCTGGCAATTCATCTACTTGCTACAAACCCAGTTAGCCCTGCAATTCATCCACCTCTTCTAACCCAGTTAGCCCTGGCATATCATTCTACTTTCTACAAAACCCAGTTAGCCCTGGCAATTCATCTACTTTCACAAACCAGTTAGCCCTGCAAATTCATGCTTACTTCTACTTAACCCAGTTAGCCCCTGGCAATTTATCCCCTCTTGACTAACCAGTTAGCCCGCTTGCAACTTCACACCAGTGCCCTGGCAAAGCTACTTCTACAACCCACAGTTAGCCCTGGCAATTCATCTACTTCTACAAACCCAGTTAGCCCTGCAAGCTCAGCTAGCCCCTCACACCTTGAGTCCGACATGGCAACCAACAATGTCGACGACCTAAACCAGAACAAGAGCAAAGGGGTCTTGGAAGCAATCTCTGCCATGAGGGCGGACCTTTCCACCAAACTTGAAAGTGTCCTAACTTGGATTAGTGAGGTTAAACGTGACCTTCAAGCCTACTCCACGTGCTTGGACAAAGCAGACGAACGCATTAGCACAGTGGAAGATACTGTAGTCCTCAAATTGTCCTCAGTTTCATCAGCTGTCTGTTTAGCTGGCCTCAGACGATCCCGCAGGTGAAGAAGCTAAATGTGGAGGTCCTGGCCTGGCATGGTTACACATGGTTGTGAGGCCGGTTGGACGTACTGCCAAGTTCTCTAAAAAGACGTTGGAGGCAGCTTAAGGTAGAGAAATTAACATTAAATTATCTGGCAACAGGTCTGGTGGATACTCCTGCAGTCAGTATGCAAATTGCACGCTCCCTCAAAACTTGAGACATGTTGTGTGACAAAATTGCACATTTTAGAGTGGCCTTTTATTGTCCCCAGCACAAGGTGCACCTGTGTAATGATCATGCTGTTTAATCAGCTTCTTGATATGCAACACTTGTCAGGTGGATGGATTATCTTGACAAAAGATAAATGCTCACTAACAGGGGAGTAAACACATTTGTGCACAATATTTAAGAGAAATAAGCTTTTTGTGCGTATGGAAACTTTTTGGGATCTTTTATTTCAGCTCATGAAACATGGGACCAACACTTTACTTGTTGCATTTATATTTTTGTTCAGTGCAGATCGCTTCTCAGGTTGATAAATTACAGAATTTCATTAAGGACTTAAATCTATGTGATCCATGGAGGACTCAYAACCCAAGTAACAGGGATTATTCAAGTTACTCGTCAACATTTAAATCATATTCTCGTATGGACTACTTTTTATTTTCTTGCTCATTGTTTCCCAATGTAGCAGGAAGTGGATAAGATAATATTGTTCTGAGTGACCATTCTCTGTGTCATTATTCTACAGGATCCTCTAGGTGGCGCTTGCACCCAGGTGTTTACAGGACCCAGACMTCTTACATTACATTGGAGTGCATAWAGATGTTTATTTTACATTGAACACTGATCAAACGTCAGCGAGTACCAGATGGGAGGCTTTCAAAGCATATATTAGTGGGAAAATGAACCGTTTTATCAGTTTCAAATAAAATCAATTAAATCTGAAATTGAGAGAGATGCCTCCCGGGTGGCCCAGCAGTCTAAGGCGCTGCATCGCTTTAGCCCCGGGTTCGATCCCAGGCTGTGTCACAGTCGGCCGTGACCGGGAGACCCATGAGGCGGCGCACAATTGGCCCAGCGTTGTCCGGGTTAGGGGYGGGTTTGGCCAGCCGGGATTTCCTTGTCTCATCGCGCTCTAGCGACTCCTTGTGGCGGGGCGGGTGCCTGCAAGCTGACTCTGGTCGCCAGCTGTACAGTGTTTCCTCCGACACATTGGTGRGGCTGGCTTCTGGGTTAAGCAAGCAGTGTGTCAAGAAGCAGTGCGGCTTGGCAGGGTCGTGAGGACGCATGGCTCTCGACCTTCGCCTCTCCCGAGTCCATACGGGAGTTGCAGCGACGGGACGAGACTGTAACTACTAATTGGATATCATGAAATTGGGGAGAAAAAGGGGTAAAAAGTACCAAAAAAACTGTAAAATCTGAGAATTGGAGAGGGAAGTAAACCAGGAATTATTTGCTCTTAGTGCTCAATATGAAGAACATTCCACTTCAATGTCTGCAAACTGCTTAACGAGGCTGAAACAGTCCTTCTATGACCAAGGTGAAATGTCCAGTAAATTGCTGACCTGGCGCATTAAGAAGTTAAATTCAGACAGAGTCATTAATGCAATTCATATAATTTACATGGACAATTATCAATGGATCCTGTAGAKCTAAACCAAACATTTGCTTCCTACATACAGCACACTTTACAATTGTGAATCTCCTGAGAACTTATATAATCAGACATCATTTTTAGATGGTCTTGATTTTCCCTCTATTTCAGAAGATACAAAATTGGATCTGGAGAAGGAATTGGACGATGTTGAAGGGAGTTAAAGCTTCAGGTCCAGATGGGCTCCCAATAAATATTTATAAGACATTTAAGGCCAAACTTCTAGGTCAAATTTTGGATACTGTATGTATGCTGAATCCTTTCAACAAGGATGCTTCCCTTCCTCTCTAAGGAGTGCTTTAATCACTCTTATTCTGAAACTTGATAAATCTCCATCTAAATGTGAAAGTTACAGACCCATATCTAATACACAAAGACCAAAATGGCTTCGTGAAAATCCTTCAAGGTTGAGTGTGAGGAGAGTGATAAATATCACATGTGTGAAGGGTCCCTGATACTCTTATACTCTCTCATGTGTGAAGGGTCCCTGATACTGTTATACTCTCTCAAGTGTGAAGGGTCCCTGATACTGTCATACTCTCTCATGTGTGAAGGGTCCCTGATACTGTCATACTCTCTCAAGTGTGAAGGGTCCCTGATACTCTCATACTTACTTTACAATTGGCTCATTCATCCCCCTCCTCTCCCCTGTAACTATTCCCCAGCTCGTTGCTGCAAATGAGAACGTGTTCTCAGTCAACTTACCTGGTAAAATAACGGTAAAATAAAAAAATAAAAAAATAAATACTCTCTCAAGTTTGAAGGGTCCCTGATACTGTCATACTCTCTCAAGTGTGAAGGGTCCCTGATACTGTCATACTCTCACATGGGTGAAGGGTCCCTGCTACTGTTATACTCTCTCATGTGTGAAGGGTCCCTGATACTGCCATACTCTCCCGTGTGTGAAGGGTCCCTGATACTGCCATACTCTCCCATGGGTGAAGGGTCCCTGATACTGCGATACTCTCTCTTGATGCAGAGAAGGCTTTTGATAGAGTTGAATGGTCTTGTTTATTTTAAGTGTTTAAGATATTTGGGTTTGGGAAATACTTCTGTAAATTGATTAAGATATTATATACAGACCCCACTGAAGAAGTTGCCACTAACAACTTGATTTCACAACCTTTTTTGGGGGGAACGAGACAAGGGTGTCCAGACAGTCCAGGACACTTCCTTTTTGCTATAGAAGCCTTTACCATTGCAGTGTGAGCCAGCCTGTCAGTTAGTGGAATTAAYACATCGGATTTTGAACATCGAGTGGCCCTGTATGCCGATGATACCCTCTAGTTCCTAACAGATCTAAATAATTATATCTCTTCCCTCTCCAATTTAATTAATAACTTTGGTCAGTTTTCTGGGTTTAAAGTGAATAAAACCTAATCTTCTATCCTTTTSCTCAACAAGCAAGAGAAACTGAATCCATTTGTACAGCATCCATTTGTGAATACAGAACAAGGTTTTACATATCTTGCTATTCAAATCACACCAGAAAATAGCTCCTTGAGATCGACAAATTCTGAACCCATGGTAACGAGTGTAACAGAAAACATCAACAGATGGACATCATTATATCATTATGGGGTGGCAGCGTAGCCTAGTGGTTAGAGCATTGGYCTAGTAACCAAAAGGTTGAAAGATTGAATCCCCGAGTTGACAAYGTAAAAATCTGTCGTTCTGCCACTGAACAATGCAGTTAACCCACTGTTCCTAGGCCGTCATTGAAAATAAGAATTTGTTCTTAACTGACTTGRCTAGTTAAATAAAGTCCTCTGARTCCACCACCTTTATTTTTCCCAAAYATCWAAAAGAGACTCWAAAACAGAAAACCAAGGCTCTTTATTTTCCCTTTAACAGAGGGGGGTTACAACTTCCAAACCTACAGTGGTATTACTGGGCTGCACAATTGAGGGCCGCAATGTTTTGGTTCTCCAAGGTACCTATAGTTACTCAGGGTGCAGATTGAAATGTTGTCCACAAAAGGCTTATCTTCAAATGGATATTTGTACTCTGCTCCCTTTAGGAAACTAAAGATGAATATTATTAATCCCTTTGTTAAAAACACCCCAACTACAGTGCATTTGGAAAGTATTCAGACCCCTTTCATTTATCCACATTTTGTTACGTTACATCTTTATTCTACAACGGATAAATACTTTTTTCCCCTCATCAATCTACACACAATACCKCYTAATGACAATGCAAAAAAATGTATATATATTTTTTTGCAAATGTATTAAAAATAAAAACAGATACSTTATTTACATAAGTATTCAGACCCTTTGCTATGAGACTCAAACTTGAGCACAGGTGCATCCTGTTTCCATTGATGATCCTTGAGATGTTTCTACAACTTGATAGGAGTCCACCTGTGGTAAATTCAATTGATTGGACATGATTTGGAAAGTCACACACCTGTTTATATAAGGTCCCAGAGTTGACAGTGCATGTCAGAGCCACAACCAAGCCATGAGGTCGAAGGAATTGTCCGCAGAGCTCCAAGACAGGATTGTGTCGAAGCACAGATCTGGGGAAAGGTACCAAAACATTTCTGTAGCTTTGAAAGTCCTCAAGAACACAGTGGCCTCCATCYTTCTTTAATGGAAGAAGTTTGGAAKCACCAAGAATCTTCCTAACTGTGTGCCCGGCCAAACTGAGCAATCAGGGGAGAAGGGCCTTGATCAGGGAGGTGGCCAAACACCTGATGGTCACACTGACAGAGCTCCAGAGTTCCTCTGTGGAGATGGAAGAACCTTTCAGAAGGACAACCATCTCTGCAGCACTCCACCAATCAGGCCTTTATGGTAGAGTTGCCAGACAGAAACCACTCCTCAGTAAAAGGCACATGAGAGCCTGCTTAAAAAGGCACCTAAAGGACTCTCAGACCATGAGAAACAAGATTATCTGGTCTGATGAAATCAAGATTGAACTCTTTGGCCTGATTGTCAAGCGTCACCTCTGTAGGAAACCTGGCACCATCCCTACAGTGACGCATGGTGATGGCAGCATCATGCTGTGCGGATGTTTTTCAGAGACAGGGACTGGAGACTAGTTAGGATCGAAAGAACAATTAACAGAGCAAAGTACAGAGAGATCTTGATGAAAACCAGCTCCAGAGCGCTCAGGACCTCAGACTGGGGCGAAGGTTCCGATGCTACCGCACGGCAAGCGGTACCGGAGCGCCAGGTCTAGGTCCAAGAGGCTTCTACCCCCAAGCTAGAAGCAGACTATTTGCCCCCCCCCCCACACACACACACTACGCTGCTGCTACTCTCTGTTATTATCTATGCATAGCCGCTTTGACAACCCCACCTGCATGTACATAATTATCTCAAATAACTCAACACCGGTGCCCCCGCACATTGACACGTTGACTCTGTACCGGTACCCCCTGTATATAGTCCCGCAATTGTTATTTACTGCTGCTCTTTAATTATTTGTTTTTCTTATCTCTTACTTTTTAAAACTTTTTTTATAGGTATTTTCTTAAAAACTGCTTCGTTTTAAGGGCTTGTAAGTAAGCATTTCACTGTAAGGTCTACACCTGTTGTATTCGGCACGTGACAAATTACATTTGATTTGAATAAATTTGATTTGAAGACAATGCAGGAGTGGCTTTGGGACAAGTCTCTGCATGTCCTTGAGTGGCCCAGCCAGAGCCCGATCGAACATCTCTGAATAGACCTTAAAATAGCTTTGCAGCAAAGCTACCCATCCAACCTGATAGAGCTTTAGAGGATCTGCAGAGAAGAATGGGAGAAACTCCCCAAATACAGGTGTGCCAAGCTTGTAGCGTCATAACCAAGAAGACTCAAGGCTGTAATCGCTGCCAAAGGTGCTTCAGCAAAGTACTGAGTAAATGGTCTGAATACTTATGGAAATGTGATATTCCAGTTTCTTATTTGTAATAAATATGCAAACATTTCTAAAAACCTGTTTGTGCTTTGTCATTATGGGGTATTGRGTGTGGATTTATGAGGGGGTAAAAAGAATGTAATCAATTTTAGAATAYGGCTYTAACGTAACAAAATGTGAAAAAAGTCAAGGGGTCTGAATACTTTCCGAACYCATTGTGTGTGGCACGAYGTACATCAARATCTGGCTGAAWCRCCTGTWTRATCCAATTTAAAACCAATTTGGGGCAATAACAATMTCACACCTGGTAAAAATGATTTGGTGTTTAAAGAAACATATTGTTAAAGTAATGGACTTATATAAAGACAAAGGGCTCATGTTTACTTTGAAGAACTCAAAGAGCAAATTCAARTTACCACAAATGTATTTTTTCAAATCCTTACATTTGAGAAGCTGTATTTTTTTCCAGTCTAAAACWATCTGCAACCTCCTTTGACCACTTTAGAAACACTCTCTGTGTTATGGGAGAGGTCACYTGACGTTACTACGAGCTTGGCACACCTGTATTTGGGGGAAATGGTAGCTACTCTTAAAGACAACTCCGACAGGGAGATATTTCAGCAGAGGACTGGGGTATGATGTGCTCRKGAGCTCAGATACAGACAATAACCACCTGCCTGAGACTGTAGCAATACAGTTGGATAATAAGAACATATCACCCCTGTTAAGCTCCACAAATTTGACCCTAATATCCCAGACCTATWTTTGTATTTATTTGTATTTATTTATTATTCATATGGACCCCTATTAGCTGCTGCCTCGGGGTCCAGCAAAATGAAGGCAGTTATACAATTCCTGTGTGTTAAACGTAACASGCACTAGGCACCTTGTATCATTCATTGCCTGTGGGTGTGTACTGAGATACAAACGTTTTGGAGCTCAGTACTGCTCTAAATCTCTGAGATGACCGCTACCCCATTACCACTAATCCCTAAACTATGCCTCCTAAATCTGTACCCAGAGAATATCTCTTTACATAGGAGAGAAAATAAAATGGTTGACATCTGTCTATTACAAGCTAGACGTTCAATTGGTCTCCACTGGAAGTATGTCAGTTCCCCCTCACCTCATTGGTTCAAATAATTAACGTCAAGCCTGGCGCTTGAAAAATGTACTTATATACCAAAAAAATAAAAGCCCCAGAATTTCATGATATTTGGGATCTGGATAAGTTTGTAAGTCGCTCTATTTGTAAGTCGCTCTGGATAAGAGCGTCAGCTAAATGACTTAAATGTAAATGTAAATCTGTTTTTTGAATTTTTGCAAACAGGTGATATTATAGAAGCATTAGAAATCTGCATATTCTCTATATTTTTATGTGAATATTGGCATTATCTGCATTATCTGCATTATCTGCAACTACATACTATGTATTGATTATTGGAAATGTGAGGACTTAATGTTGGGTTGTTGTCGTTTATGTTTTTGTCTTTGGTTTGGGGGGGGTTGAAAAATAAGAAAATAGTATTTCTGTCACTGTTGATTTTCCTATTTGTAGCTGATAAATATATGTGTAAAAAAAATAATATATATATATACAGCCCTTTGTAACGTGTACACTATACTCGGGAAGCAAGTACAGGGAGTGAATTTAATAAATACACAAACATGGAACAAAACAAGAAACACGAGTAGCGTACAGACATGAAACGTATAAACATAATCAATTAAACCTGGGGAAAGAACCAAAGGGAGTGACAGACATAGGGGAGGGAATCGGGAAGGTGATGGAGTCCAGGCGAGTCTCATGAGGCGCAGGTGCGCTTAACGATGGCGGCAGGTGTGCGTAATAATGAATAAACTGGCSACGTCGAGCGCCGGAGTGGAGGAGCGGGAGTAGACGTGACACTCTTTTAATGCAAAACACAGCAAAAAAACGGAAAGGGAGTTCTAGAGCAGGAACTTTGGTCTTTACTGTACTGTTCTGTTCTGTTCTGCTCTGTTCTGCTCTGCTCTGCTCTGTTCTGCTCTGTTCTGTTCTACTCTGTTCTGTTCTGTTATGCTCTGTTCTGTTCGACTCTGTTCTGTTCTGTTCTGTTCTGTTCTACTCTGTTCTGTTCTGTTATGCTCTGTTCTGTTCTACTCTGTTCTGTTCTACTCTGTTCTGTTCTACTCTGTTCTGTTCGACTCTGTTCTGTTCTACTCTGTTTTGCTCTGTTATGTTCTGCTCTGTTCTGTTCTACTCTGTTCTGTTATTTTATGTTCTGTTCTGTTCTGTTCTGTTGTGTTCTGTTCTGTTCCGTCTGAGAGCCTCTGATCCTTGCATTATAGAGATTAAGCAATTTCATCTGTGAGTAAAGGATTGTCGGCGGTGAGCTCTCTCTGTCGTTGAAATGTTTTGTAAGCCCGGTTACCTGAAAAGGATTTATCTCTCTAATGAAGAGATGACAGGAAAGGACAGGACAGGAAAGGACAAGACAGGACAGGACAGGACAAGACTGGACAAAACGGAGAGACAGGACCGGACATGACAGGACAGAATGGACAGGAAGGACAGGAAGGACAGGAAAGGAGAGGACAAGACAGGACAAAACGGAGGGACAGGACAAGAGACAGGACAGGACATGACAGGACAGAAAGGACAGGAAGGACAGGACAGGAACGGACATAAAGGACAGGGCAGGGCAGGACATAAAGGACAGGGCAGGACAGAAATGACAGCGCAGGACATAAAGGACAGCGCAGGACATAAAGGACAGGGCAGGACATAAAGGACAGGCAGGACATAAAGGGGGCAGGACTAGGACAGGGCAAGGCACATAAAGGACAGGAGGGCAGGACATAAAGGACAGGGCAGGACACGAAATGACAGGACACGAAATAACAGGGCACGGACATAAAGGACAGGAAGGACATAAATACGGGGGCAGGACATAAAGGACAGGGCAGGGCAGGACATAAAGGACAGGAGCAGGGCCAGGACAATAAAGGGCAGGGCAGGACATAAGGACAGGACAGGAACATGAAGCCAGGAGGACATAATGACAGGGCCAGGACATAAAGGACAGGGCAGGACATAAAGGACAGGGCAGGACATAAAGGACAGGAGGCAGGACATAAAGGACAGGGCAGGACATAAAGGACAGGACAGGGCAGGACATGTTATAACTACAGCATGTGCTGAGGATGAATGATACAGTACAGTGTACAGGTGTGTGACAGGTCTAGATGAATGATACAGTACAGTGTACAGGTGTGTGACAGGTCTAGATGAATGATACAGTGTACAGGTGTGTGACAGGTCTAGATGAATGATACAGTACAGTGTACAGGTGTGTGACAGGTCTAGATGAATGATACAGTACAGTGTACAGGTGTGTGAAAGGTCTAGATGAATGATACAGTGTACAGGTGTGTGACAGGTCTAGATGAATGATACAGTACAGTGTACAGGTGTGTGAAAGGTCTAGAGGTCTCAGGGTAATAAGTAACAATACACACTTCTGTTCCAGTGCATTTTGGCCTATTATTCACAATACCTATCCTAAAGTATATAAATGATTTAGAATTGACAGGAAACCACAACGGCATCACCACTGCCATAACTGCCTGACAGTAAGTACATCCACAGTTACCGTTCTAGTATCGACTTAGCAGGTCATCAAAATGTTTCATATGTGTAAAAGAGCATCTTTTTTTATTTCAGACCTCATATTACAGCATCTATATGAACCAGGTTACAATCTCATCAGATCACATTAGTCCTCGATTCTTTCACCAGATTAGATGTGGATCCCGTTAAAATAAGAAAGAGAATCTCATTGTTGAGTTGAGTAAAGCTCCGTCACAGTGTAAAAAAATTCTGGTAGATTATCAGAACAACAAGCATCATATAACCTGTCAAGGTATTAGGTCCTAACTGTAAAATGAATACTTACTCAGAGGAATCTATGAAGTATATTACAAGGGCTCCGATGCTGAGGGCAAAGACAAGCACCACCTGAAAGGAGAGAGAGAGAGAGAGAGGAAAAGTTGGTCTCTAAACTTTGCACTATTAAAAAATAAAGACCATTTAATGCAGGGTTTCCCAAACTCAGTTCTGGGGGCCCCCTCTGGATGCACATTTTGGTTTTGCACTAGCACTACACAGCTGATTGAAATAACTAACGCTGGATGATGAGTCAGTCGCTTGAATCAGCTGTGTAGCGCTGGGGGATCCTGGTCTAATGCATTCACATGGGACATGTTATTAAGTAGCACACTGACAGGTAACATTTAGTATAAAGGTCCCAGTAATTAGCCTGTTCTGGAGATATCACATTCACTGAGGTAGATCATATGTTTATTAAGGCCAAGGATAAATAATTCATAACTGGCACTTTCAGAGTATAGGCAGTAGCTACACATCACAGTATAGGTATAGGTTGAGCTATCACAACCCTGAGTCTAGTCACATAGCTATCACAACCCTGAGTCTAGTCACAGAGCTATCACAACCCTGAGTCTAGTCACAGAGCTATCACAACCCTGAGTCTAGTCACAGAGCTATCACAACCCTGAGTCTAGTCACAGAGCTATCAAAACAACAAACCTTGAGTCTAGTCACAGAGCTATCACAACAACAAACCTTGAGTCTAGTCACAGAGCTATCACAACAACAAACCTTGAGTCTAGTCACAGAGCTATCACCAAACAACAAACCCTGAGTCTAGTCACAGAGCTATCACAACAACAAACCTTGAGTCTAGTCACAGAGCTATCACAACAACAAACCTTGAGTCTAGTCACAGAGCTATCACATAACACCAACCAGTCTAGCAGAGCTATCACAACAACAAACCTTGAGTCTAGTCACAGAGCTCTGCTATACAAAACAAACCCTGAGTCTAGTCACAGAGCTATCACAACAACAAACCTGAGTCTAGTCACAGAGCTATCCACAACAACAAACCTTGAGTCTAGTCACAAGCCATCACAACAACAAACCTGAGTCTAGTCACAGAAGCTATCACAACAACAAACCCTGAGTCTAGTCAGTCAGAGCATCACACAAAAACAAACAAGGTCATTGACAGTGACACCCTCTCTCTCTCTCTGTGCCCCCTGTCTGTCTGGTCTGTCTGTCTGTCTGTCTGTCTGTCTGTCTGTCTGTCTGTCTGTCTGTCTGTCTGTCTGTCTGTCTGTCTAATATGGGAGGCCTTCTGAATAAAATAAAACATCAGTCTATCTATAGCCTGGTCCCAGATGTTTGTGCTGTGTAGCCAACTTTTATGGTTGATTTTATGGCTAATGTATGGCATTGATAACCATGAGAGCACCAGGCTAATCTAGCTATACACTGTGTGGGAACAGATTGGGAGAGACTATAGGTTAATTAACACATGCAGATCCAGTGTTGTTAGATAACATTTGTTGTGAATTGACAGCCCTGACACCTAGCTGTATTGTCTGAAAGTATGTGTGGCCTGGGGTAACCAGGCTAAACTTAGTGCCTGTGGGTAACCAGGGCTAACACTTAATGGCCTGGGGTAACCAGGCCTAAATAGTGGCCTGGGGTAACCAGCTTAAACCTTAGTGGCTGGGGTAACCAGTCTAACTAATGGCCGTGGGTAACCAAGCTAAACTTAGTGGCCTGGGGTATCCAGGCTAAACTTAGTGGCCTGGGGTAAGCCAGTCCTAAAACTTAGTGGCCTGGGAGCTAGTGCTAACAGGCTAAACTTAGTGGCCTGGGGTAACCAAGCTAAACTTAGTGGCCTAGGGGTATCCAGGCTAAAACTAGTGGCCTGGGCGTAACCAGGCTAAAAACTTAGTGGCCTGGTAACCAGTAAAGCTAAGTGGGCTGGGTAACCAGCTAAAAATTAGTGCGCCTGGGTAACCAAGCTAAACTTTAGTGGCGGTGGTATCCAGAAGCTTAGTGGCCTGGGTAACCAGTCTAAAATTAGTGGCCTGGGTAACCAAGCTAAACTTAGTGGCCTGGGGAGTCCAGGCTAAACTTAGTGGCTGGGTATCCATCTAACTAGTTGGTAACCAGGCTAAACTTAGTGCTGGGGTAACCAGCGCTAAACTTAGTGGCCTGGGGTAACCAGGCTAAACTTAGTTGGCCTGGGGTGTGAGACCAGGCTAAACTTAGTGGCCTGGGGTAACCAGGCTAAAATTAGTGGCCTGGGGTACAGGCTAAACTTAGTCGCCCGGGTAATCGCAGGCTAAACTTAGTGGCCTGGGGTAACCAGGCTAAACTTAGTGGCCTTGGGTAACCAGTCTAAAATTAGTGGCCTAGGGTAACCAGGCTAAAATTAGTGGCCTGGGGTAACCAAGCTAAACTTAATGGCCTGGGGTAACCAGGCTAAAATTAGTGGCCTGGATAATCAGTCTGTTTGTGCATCCCAAAAGGCACCCTTTTCCCTTTACTGCATACTTTTGACTACACTTCAGTGCTCTATATAGGATGCCATTAGGGATGCAGCCTGTGAGTGGCCTTGGGTAAACTGACTGAGCAAGCAGTTAACTGTAGTTAAATAAGGCCAAGAATTAGATATAATTTTAGGGCACTCTCTACTTTATTAGGTAGTCCGTTGGCAGGACAACAGGGAAGAAGGAAATCAACTTGAGACTGCAGCTTCTATCTTTAAAAAAAATWWAAAAAATCCCCCCCCTAAAGTATGAAAAACTCCACACAACATCAAACGTTATTAAAAAGCCCATTAGGGACAATTATAGTCGTCTTTCTTCTTCTTCTTCTAAAGAGAAAAGGAGTAGTGCAGTCCCACAGTTTATTAGATAGGAGGATAGGAGGAGAGGTGTGGTGGAATAACAGTGGGTTGGATTCTAACCCACGCTCACACAGGACAGGTAGGCTACATGTATTCTGAAGGCAGCAYCTTTTACTTCACAATACTAAGAATATTATAATTGTTACAAAATGAACGGCCCAAATCCCTCAAAATTAAAACCCCCAGTACGTGTAATGTGGTCCGCCACAGTACTGTAATCCTGAGAAGCACAGATGAGAATATAATCAGAGGTTAACTCCTCTCACAGAGGCAGGATCCACACCTGGGTTCCAAAAAATATTCAGAGGTCTTCAAACGCTTTTGAGCTTTTACTTAAAYTAGAACTGGCAGCGTTTTAACGACTTTGCAGATATAAAACAAACAATCATATCAGTAAATAAATATCATATTCTCAGTTTGTGCTGCAAAAAAACAACTTTAACTTTAGGTTTAAAAAAATAGGTTATATCTGACAAACAATTATATGACGTAGAGTAAGGTAGTGTTGTCAGAATAGATGGATGCAGTTCATCAATGCATGGTTAATATAATTCACCAATACAGTCCTTGGTAGTCTAAAACATATTGCTACCAGGTTGTAAACCACAGCCGGTACATTGTTTTTTGCCTCCATTCGGGATGCACCGTTTCAGTTTCAATGACTCAATATTTCAGGCAAAAAACGGATGAATGTAACAGTAATGCTGGGAATGTCAATACAATCAAACTAGCAAAGGCAATGATCACAAGTCAGTCATAACGTGGCTAATATGCTAATAATAGGTGTGACAAAACTAGGGCCTGTAGGACCTGCCTTGTTGATAGTGTTGTTAAGAAGGCAGAAACTAGGGCCTGTAGGACCTGCCTTGTTGATAGTGTTGTTAAGAAGGCAGGAGCAGTGCTTTATTACGGACAGACTTCTCCCCATCTTAGCTACTGTTGTATCAARATGTTTTGGCCATGACAGTTTACAATCCAGGGTTACTCCAAGCAGTTTAGTCACCTCAACTTGCTCATTTTGTCACAACATCCTCCGAAGTCGGTCCCTCTCCTTGTTCGGGCGACGTTCGGCGGTCGACATCACCGGTCTTCTAGCCATCGCCGATCCACCTTTCATTTTCCATTTGTTTTGTCTTGTCTTCCCACACACCTGGTTTCAATTCCATCAATTACATGTTGTGTATTTAACCCTCTGTTCCCCACCCATGTCCTTGTCCGGTATTGTTTATTGTAAGTGCTTGTGCACGTTATGTCTGGTGTGCGTCGGGTTATGTACCCATTTATTGATTGTTCTGTTTTTCTGTTTATTGATTGTTCTGTTTTTATTATTAAACTGCGCCGTTGGAAACACAGTTTTTGACTTCTCTGCTGCCAGTACGCACCCCTTACACAATTTCCGCATCATTTATTACAAGATTTAGTTGAGGTTTAGGGTTTAGTGAATGATTTGTCCCAAATACAATGCTTTTAGTTTTAGAAATATTTAGGACCAACTTATTCCTTGCCACCCACTCTGAAGCTAACTGCAACTCTTTGTTAAGTGTTGCAGTCATTTCAGTCGCTGTAGTACAGTAGCTGACATGTACAGTATAGTGTTGAGTCACCCACATACATAGAAACACTGGCTTTGCTCAAATCACCTAATTCTACCTGGATTATGTTGGAGAGGCTTCCAACAAAGAACACCCTATCTCTCTGTATCTCTCTCTGTATCTCTCTCTTTGTCTCTCTCTCTGTATCTCTCTCTTTGTCTCTCTCTCTGTATCTCTCTCTGTATCTCTCTCTCTGTATCTCTCTCTTTCTCTCTACCTCTGTATCTCTATCTTTACCTCTGTCTGTATCTCTCTCGCTCTGTATCTCTCTCTGTATCTCAATCTGTATCTCTCTCTGTATCTCTCTCTGTCCCTCTCTCTGTATCTCTCTCTTTTCTCTCTACTTGTATCTCTTATCTTTACCTCCTGTCTGTATCTCTCTCTCTCTCTGTATCTCTCTCTGTATCTCTCACTCTCTGTATCTTCTTCTGTATCTCTCTCCCTCTCCCTGTATCTCTCTCTGTTTCTCTCTCTCTCTCCTCTCTCTCTGTATTCTCTCTCTGTATCTCTCTCTGTATCTCTCTCTGTATCTCTCTCTGTATATCTCTCTCTCTCTGTACTCTCTCTCTGTATGTCTCTCTGTATCTCTCTCTGTATCTCTCTCTCCCTCTCTGTATCTCTTTTCTCTGTAATATATCTCTGTATATATATCTCTCTCTCTGTATCTCTCTCTGTATCTCTCTCTCTCTGTATCTCTCTCTGTATCTCTCTCTCTCTCTCTGTATCACTCTCTGCATATCTATCTCTGTGTATCTCTCTGTATCTCTCTCTCTGTATATCTCTCTCTGTATATCTCTCTCTGTATATCTCTTTCTGTATATCTCTCTCTGTATATCTCTCTGTATCTCTCGCTCTGTATCTCTCTCTATATATCTGTAACGATAGTCATATTCGTCCTCCTCCTCGGACGAGGGGAGGCGAGAAGGATCGGACCAATACGCGGAGTGGTTAGTTTCCATGGTAATTTAATAACACGAAAACAAATAAGCGATACAAAATAGAATAACAAAAGACTAACGTGACAGTCCCGTGTGGCACAACTACATACACGGACACAAACACCCACAAAAACACACGTGAAACCCCGGCTGCCTAAGTATGATTCTCAATCAGGGACAACGATTGACAGCTGCCTCTGATTGAGAATCATACCAGGCCGACACACAAAATCCCAACATAAAATCACACATCGACAACCCACCCAACTCACGCCCTGACCATACTAAAGAAATACAAAAACAACGGGAAAACAGGTCAGGAACGTGACAATCTCTCTCTGTGTATCTCTCTGTATCTCTCGCTCTCTATCTCTCTCTCTCTCTGTATCTCTCTGTATATATAGCTCTCTCTGTATCTCTCTCGGATCTCTATCTTTTTACATCTCTGATTGGAACATGTCTGGAAAAGTCCCATACAGATCATGTACATGAAAATACAATGGGTTTTCAGAAACAGGAACCTGAAGTATATGGTCCTGTAAGCTAAATTAGCTAAACATCTTCTTCGACCCGTTTTGAAGATAACACAGTGCCACCGACACGGCCCAAGGACTGAGGGCTCTCGTTCTCCTTGGCCGACGTGAGTAAAACATTTAATCCTCGCAAGACTGCCGGCAAAGACGGCATCCCTAGCCCCGTCCTCAGAACACGTGCAGACCGGCTGGCGGGAGTGTTTACGGGAATATTCAATCCCTCCCTATCCTAGCCTGCTGTCCCCACTTCCTTCAAGATGTCCACCATTGTTCCTGTACGCAAGAAAACAAAGGTAAGTGAACTAAATGACTAAAGCCCCATAGCACTCACTTCTGTCATCATGAAGTGCTTTGAGAGGCTAGTTAAGGATCATATCACCTCTACCTTACCCAACACCCTAGACCCACTTCAATTTACTTACAGCCCCAATAGTCACAGACGATGACATCGCCATCGTACTGCACACTCTCKTATCCCATCTGGAGAAGAGGAATGCCTATGTAAGAACGCTGTTCATTGACTATAGCTCAGCATTTAACACCATAGTACCCTCCAAGCTCATCATTAAGCTCGGGGCCCTGGGTCTGAACCCCGTGCAACTGGGTCTTGGACTTCCTGACGGGCTGCCCCCCAGGTGGTGAAGGTAGGAAGCAACATCTCCACTTTGCTGATCCTCAACATAGGGGCCCCACAAGGGTGCGTGCTCAGCCCCCTCCTGTACTCCAAGTTCACCCATGACTGTGTGGCCATGCACGCCTCCAACTCAGTCATCAAGTTTGCAGACAACACAACATTAGTAGGCCTGATCGCCAACAAATACGTGACAGCCTACAGGGAGGAGGTGAGGCCCCTGGCAGAGTGGGGCCAGGAAAATAACCTCTCTCTCAACGTCAACAAAACAAAGGAACTGATCATTCACTTCAGGAAACAGCCGAGGGAGCAAGCCCCCATCCACATTGACAGGACCGCAATGGAGAAGGTGGAAAGCTTCAAGTTCCTTGGCGTACACATCACTGACAATCTGAAATGATTCAACCACACAGGCAGTGTAGTGAAGAAGACGCAACAGCACCTCTTCAACTTCAGGATGCTGAAGAAATTTGTCTTGGCCTCTAAGAGCCTCAGAAACTTTTACAGATGCACAATTGAGAGCATCCTGTCGGGCTGCATCACCGCCTGATACGCCAAGTGCACCGCCTGCAACCGCAGGGCTCTCCAGAGGGTGCCTGGCCTCCAGGACAACTACAGCACCCGATGTCACAGGAAGGTCAGAAAGATAATCAATGACATCAACTTGTCACGCCTACTCCCGCTCCTCCTCTCTGGTGCTCGTTGTTGCCAGTATACTCATCATTTCACAAGCCTCGGTTGGCTCGTCAGGCTTCGATTGACGAAGCTACCGGGGATGCCTCAGCTGGCTCGACAGGTTCTCAAGCCTCCGTTGGCTCGTCAGTCTTTCATGCCTCATCAGATTCCCATGCCTCAGCTGGTTCGACTGGTTCCCGCGCTTCAGTTGACTCCACAGGTTCCCACTCCTCAGCTGGCTCTACAGGTAACCGCGTCCCTTAGCAGAAACAATCGGCCTGGTACTAGGGACCTTCCCTCAAACCTGCCACCATCGTTAGGCGCACCTGCACTTCATGAGACTCACCTGGACTCCATCACCTTCCTGATTCCCTCCTCTATGTCTGTCACTCCCTTTGGTTCTTTCCCCAGGCGTTATTGATTATGTTTATATGTTTCATGTCTGTACGCTACTCGTGTTTCTTGTTTTGTTCCATGTTAGTTTATTAATTAAATTCACTCCCTGTACTTTCTTCCCGATTATTAGTGTACACGTTACACAATGACCCGAAGGCGAGGTCAGTACATGTGCAACAAATCTGGGACAGAGAGCTTCTATCAGAKTGTTAAATAGCCATAACTAGCTGGCTACCACGCAGCTACTCAACCCTGCACCTTAGAGGCTGCTGCCCTATATTCATAGACATGTAATCACTGGTCACTTTAATAATGTTTACATACTGATTTACTCATATCATATGTATATACGGCATTCTATTCTACTGTATTTAGTCAATGCCACTCTGACATTGCTCATCCTAATATTTATATATTTCTTAATTCCATTCTTTTACTTTGAGATTTGTGTATTTTTGTGAATTGTTAGATATTACTGCACTGTTGGAGCTAGGAACACAAGCATTTCGAAACACCCGCAATAACATCTGCTAAATATGTGTATGTAACCAATAACATTTAATTTGATTTAAATTATGTTGTATGTTAATGAGAAATGACAGATAGATAATCAAAAATCAGTGCCATAATATTCTATAGTTCATCCACTGTATAACTAAGGTGTGTAACTAAAGTAGAATCCTACAGTATGAACGGATAGAAAAAACATTCTTCCCTGACTGCTTGACCCTCACCTGTATCCTTCCCTAGACCATTCTCTCATTCTGGTCCTTCCCTGACTGCTTGACCCTCAGCTGTATCCCCCCCTAGACCATTATCTCATTCTGGTCCTTCCCTGACTGCTTGACCCTCAGGGACAGTATACCCACACTGACATCACATCACGGAGTGACAAAAATCACAAACATATTGAACTCCTCCTACAGTACAATAGTAGTATCAGCACTCAACACTGACACCACAACTACTACAGGGAACTAGCCTGTAGCCCTCAGTCACTAAACATGCCTACTACAGGGAACTAGCCTGTAGCCCTCAGTCACTAAACATGCCTACTACCGGGTAACTAGCCTGTAAGCCCTCAGTCACTAAACATGCCTACTACAGGGAACTAGCCTGTAGCCCTCAGTCACTAACATGCCTACTACAGGAACTAGCCTGTAGCCCTCAGTCACTAAACATGCCTACTACAGGGAACTAGCCTGTAGCCCTCAGTCACTAAACATGCCTACTACAGGGAACTAGCCTGTAGCCCTCAGTCACTAAACATGCCTACTACAGGGGAACTAGCCTGTAGCCCTCAGTCACTAAACATGCCTACTACAGGGAACTAGCCTGTAGCCCTCAGTCCACGTAAACATGCCCCTATCTACAGGGAACTAGCCTGTAGCCCTCAGTCACTAAACATGCCTACTAACAGGGAACTAGCCTGTAGCCCTCAGTCACTAAAACATGCTACTACAGGTAACATAGCCTGTAGCCCTCAGTCACTAAACATGCCTACTACAGGTAACTAGCCTGTAGCCCTCAGTCACTAAACATGCCTACTACAGGAAACTACAGGGAGAAAACACTTGTATATTGCTGTCTGATTCTGTGTTCTTTCCTTTGCACTGGTTTAAAAAACATGCGAAAAATTGAGCCACATTCACATTCATAAATGGAACACGTAGGTTCTCATTCCGGAATTTAACCCCTCGGGTAGGTTTCACATGCACATTTAGGAATAACGCTTTCTCTATCATAATGCTTTCCTCAATAGGGCCCTGAGAGCTCTTGCAACTACCAATCAGAAACTGGCACACACACACACACACGTAGCCTCTGGGTCTGTGATAGAACTGGTTAATACAGAAATACCAGTGATATTATTTTCATAACACAGTTCCTGGTTTCGTCAACCAATGCCAACCAATCATAGTCTCACAGCAAGGTATATGTATGGATGAAGCCACAGGGTCAGTATCATTTAGAAAAATGGCTGGTGTTGTCAGGGACATGTATGAAGGAGTAAATTTTACTGTAATAGATCGAATGAAGAAGGGGATAAAAGCATCATTCCTGAAAAACCACAGAAAAGAGAAATTAAACGAAAATAGTGATGTTCTCTTCAAGATATTTAGACAAGGCCGTTTGCATGTACTGTTATGCAGACCGAGCAACAGTCCTGAAATGATAACATGCATTTACAACAGACTGCCAACAACACATATGTCTGTACAGCTGACATCCACAATGGAATCGAAAAAGAAGAGAGTGGAGACATTATCACTTCGTGGACCGGAAAATGAATTACGATCCTTATGTGTCGATTTCCCTGACCTGTTAAGAGCTATGGGAGAAGGAGCTACCAGGTACAATCCTCTATCCTTTGAGTTTATGTTTGACTTGTTGGATTTTTACCTTCCAAGACTAATGTGACATTATAATGGGTTGGCTTGATAGATGTTATAATATGTTAGTAGGTTAGTAATAAACTTGGTGCCATGTCATTCCTCAAAGTTAAGTGGTTATTATATCCATGGCTCTCTGTTTCCTCTCCATTTTACAGACCTGAGGAATAGGATCCTGAAAACGAACACGTAAAGAAGACACCAAGAAGATGTCATAATACAACATGGATTCTCCTCTCATCTGATTTGAAAAATAATTCTACTCACTTTTTCTGTGTCACAGCCATCTGCCTGTCTTAGAAAAACAATCAAAATGTGCACCGCTGTTTCTAATGAGTCATAATAAATCATATTTGATTGAGACAAATGTGTGATGATGATTTTTCATATCAGACAGTGTGGAAGAAATTATTTCATGACCTACTATGTTGTTTTACTTGGACAATTGTCCCTTGTTATATGTTAGTATTTTGCTGATACAGGCTTGTCATGTGACTTAGTCGTAAGTCTGGGCGTACAGATAAGAGCCATTTGGGGTGCGACTGCAGTATATGACATCCTGTTTTCATTACTGGGTTGTGACAAGGTAGGGGTGGTATACAGAAGATAGCCCTATTTGGTAAAAGACCAAGTCCATATTATGGCAAGAACAGCTCAAATACGCAAAGAGAAACGACAGTCCATCATTACGTTAAGACATGAAGGTCCATATGGAAAATTTCAAGAAGTACAGTCGCAAAACCCATCAAGCGCTGTGATGAAACTGGCTCTCATCAGGACCACCACAAGAAAGGAAGACCCAGAGTTACCTCTGCTGCAGAGGATAAGTTCATTAGAGTTAACTGCACCTCAGATTCCAGCCCAAATAAATCCATCACAGAGTTCAAGTAACAGACACATCTCAACATCAACTGTTCAGAGGAGACTGCGTGAATCAGGCCTCCATGGTCGAATTGCTGCAAATAAACCACTATTAAAGAACACCAATAAGAAGAAGAGACTTGCTTGGGTCAAGAAGAAACACGAGCAATGGACATTAGACTTATGACACAAGTCAGAGTTATACTTAAACTAAATCTTTATTAACTTATTAATAAGGAAAGCATGTCACACCACACACACACAAGTGAATGATGTAAATGCTCTGCAATAACGATGGCTGGTTGACAAACCACCCTTAGATGATTCGTTGAGAGCCCCGACACAAAGAATACAAATCTATTTTATAGCAAAGATACACGACAAACAACAGATGTACGGAATGGGTCACAAGGTAAGGATTTGTATGAATAAAATGATAACTCACAGCAGACAGAATCTGCTGTAAAGACTGTTCTCATTGTGTGGAATGGCTCCCCTCCTCATTATCCATACCCGAGCCATCTCCACCCTGGTACCTCACCAGTACACAAACACCAACTCATGCTATGGAATGCGGTCTTTAGGTTTTATCACCAAAGGCATCGTAACTCCACTGTCAGCATTAAGCCCCAGAGGCCCAACTCAGAAGACCATGCACAGATGAGAGTGTTCTAAGAACCCTATTCTATTCCATAAAACAACAATTTGCAATAACAGTATTGTGACAGAATATAATTTTATTCTCACATGAGTGCATTTTTTGGTTCCAACCGCTGTGTCTTTGTGAGGTGCAGTGTAGGTGAATAAATGATCTCTGCATGTGTGGTTCCCACCATGAAGCATGGAGGAGGAGGAGGTGTGATGGTGTGTGGCACAGTTAACCAGCATGGCTACCACAGCATTCTMCAGTGATACGCCACTCCATCTGCTTTGCGCTTAATGGGACTATCATTTGTTTTTTAACAGGACAATAAACCAAAACACACCTCCAGGCTGTGTAAAGGCTATTTGACCAAGAAGGATGGAGTGCTGCATCAGATGACCTGGCCTCCACAATCACCCGACCTCAACCCAATTGAGATGGTTTGGAATGAGTTGGACCGCAGAGTGAAGGAAAAGCAGCCAACAAGTGCTCAGCATATGTGGGAACTCCTTCAACACTGTTGGAAAAGTATTCCTCATGAAGCTGGATTCGTAATGTTTACGCTGTTACAAATGTACTGATGTAAGTGGATACATGTAGCATTCAAGCAAATCTTAGACAAAACAACTTAGTTGTGCCTGTTGTTCACACGCTTATCTGCCCTCTCATTGGCTAGAATGGTCCCACCTGATCTTGCCTCCTCCCACCTACTTTCCATCTTTGAGGACATGTATTGTACTTTTGGTGGAGACCAACTTCAGCGCTGCACAATTTGTGGCCATTTCGGCGATGCAGGTGGTGACTCTACCTCCTTCCGTGGCATTATTTTTCTTGACCGCTGGGACACTTTTTTGCCTTTGAATACAGTGTGAACTGGCAGAGTAAGCCCATTGGTTGTTGCATCCCCTCGTCTTAGATATAGGAACACGCCTAGAGTTTTCATCATACTGTAAGAACACGTGTATGTGCATACCTGGGTTCAGATACATTCAACACTCAAAGTGCCCTCAAAGCTCATCACTAAGCTAAGGACCCTGGGACTAAACACCTCCCTCTGCAACTGGATCCTGGCCTTCCTGACAGGCCGCCACCAGGTGGTGAGGGTAGGAAACAACACATCCGCCACGCTGATCCTCAAAACAGGGGACCCTTAGCGGTGCGTGCTTAGTCCTCTCCTGTACTCCCTGTTCACCCACAACTGCGCAGCCGCGCATGACTCCAAAACCATCATTAAGTTCACAGACGACACAGCGGTGGTAGGCCTGAACATCGACGACGACGAGACAGCCTATAGGGAGGAGGTCAAAGACCTGGCAGTGTGSTGCCAGAACAACAACCTCTCCCTCAACGTCAGAAAGACAAAGGAGCTGATCGTGGACTACAGGAAACTGAGGGTTGAGCACGCCCCCATTCACATCTACAGGGGTGTAGTGGAGTGCTTCAAGTTCCTTGGTGTCCACTAAGGATCTATCATGGTTCACACACACCAACACAGTCGTTAACTTCTTATGGCTGCAGGGGCAGTATTAGGTAGCCTGGATGAAAGGTGCCCAGAGGTGCCCAGAGTAAACGGCCTGCTCCTCAGTCCCAGTTGCTAATATATGCATATTATTATTAGTATTGGATAGAAAACAGTTTCTAAAATTGTTTGAATGATGTCTGTGAGTATAACAGAAATCATATGGCAGGCAAAAACCTGAGAAGAAATCCAAACAGGAAGTGAGAAATCTGAGGTTGGTCGATTTTCAACCCATCCCCTATTGAATTCACAGTGGGATATGGACGAAGTTGCACTTCCTAGGGCTTCCACTAGATGTCAACCATCTTTAGAAACTTGAATGTGAATGAGGCTTCTACTGTGTTGTGGGGCTGAATAAGAGGGGAATGAGTCAGGTTACTGGCAGAGAGCCATTTCCTGGTCYCGCACATTTCACATGATAGCGACCTGCGTTCCATGTCTCCTCTACACACAAAGGAATTCTCCGGTTGGAACATTAGTGAAGATTTATGATAAAAACATCCTAAAGATTGATTCTATACTTAGTTTGAAATGTTTCTATGACCTGTAATATAACTTTTTGAAGTTTTTGTCCGAKGTTATGCCTGACCTGCACGAGCGTTTGGATATGTGTACCTAAAGCCCTAACAAAAMTAGCTACTTGGACATAAATAATGGACATTATCAAACAAATCAAGCATTTATTGTGGAACTGCGATTCCTGGGAGTGCATTCTGATGAAGATCATCAAAGGTAAGGGAATATTTATAATGTWATTTCTGATTTCTGTTGACTCCAACATGGCAGAAAATGGCAGAAAATGTTATTTGTRTTCTGAGCYCCGTCTCAGATTATTGCATGGTTTGCTTTTTCCGTAAAGTTTTTTTGAAATCTGACACAGTGGTTGCATTAAGGAGAYGTYMATCTATATTTCCTTGTCTAACACTTGAATTTTCATCTACATTTATGATGAGTATTTCTGTTGAATCGATGTGGCTATGCAATATCACCGGATGTTTTTGGGACTAGTGAACGTAACGCGCCAATGTAAACTCAGATTTTTTAATACAAATATGAACTTTATCAAACAAAACATACATGTATTGTGTAACATGAAGTCCTATGACTATCATCTGATGAAGATCATCAAAGGTTAGTGATTCATTTTTTCTCTATTTGTGCTTTTTGTGACTCCTCTCTTTGGCTGGAAAAATGGCTGGGAAAATGGCTGAGTTTTTCTTTGGCATGGTGGTGACCTAACATAATCGTTTGTGATGCTTTCGCAGTAAAGCCTATTTGAAATCGGACACTGTGGTGGGATTAACAACAAGATTAACTTTAAAATGGTATAACTTTAAAATGGTATAAGATACATGTATGTTGAATGATGAATTTTAATTATGAGATTTCTGTTGTTTTGAATTTGGCGCCCTGCACTTTCACTGGCTGTTGTCTTATCCCAGCCCAAAGAAGTTTTAAGACGACAGCGCCTCTTCCCCATCAGGAGGCTGAAAAGACCATCAAAAGGTTCTACAGCTGCACCATTTGAGAGCATCTTAGCTGCATTACCGCTTACTATGACAAATGCTTGGCAACCAACCACAAGTCACTGCAGAGGCCAGTGCGTACGACCCACTACATCACTGGGGCCATCCAGGACCTCTATACAAGATGGTGCCAGACAAAGGCCCTAAAAATTGTCAAAGACTCCAGCCACCCAAGTCATAGAGTMCTCCCTCTGCTACCGCATGGCAAGCGGTACCGTTGCACCAAGTCTGGAACCACCAGACCCTGAACGGCTTCTACCCCCTAAGCTGACATATGGAATTGTTTTAAGATGGTCATACTATAGATCATWTAGCTATTTTGATTTGGGATTTTTAGCACCTCTTTAGTTATCCCKAAAAATATATTTAAAACATATTTGATAWATTTGGTCTRGACTACTATAGKGCAGAGAAACMCATTGAATAATACATTCAGAAATGGCAAAAAATAAAAAGAAACAAGGTTTTGAAGCATTTGTCTACAAGATATWAGAAAGTTCAGGAAATATTTGTAGTTTTTTTTACACATACAGTATTTAACCCATTTTMGGGGTWGGCACAAAACCACCTTCATACCTCCATTCATTATTTGACCTGTTCCATTTACCTTCAAATAAGAGCAAAACAGAGGACKCCACCGTGTTTGTGAGAATCTCCCCTTTCCACAGCGGGGTCACCTTTAGTTTGTAGCACAAACGGTTGGGACGCTACAACCAGCAGTGAGYGATGCCCACATACAGTACAGCAGTGGCATCAGCTGCTTGTCTATCTATCTCTCTCAATGGAGCTTGTGGGAGAAAAATAGTAATAGACTGCTGACAACTGAAATACGAAAATGACAAATTAGCCTCTCTGTCTGTCTGTACCTCTTGACTATATTCTTTGGATTTTGACTTGGGGAAATCAGTTAAAGAAATGATCATCTGTTTCGACCCGGAAAGAGGCTTTAGGCGTTGTCTATACACTGTGTGGACGGTCGTGCCGTTACAGCGACCGACGGAAAGGCTGGTTAATACACACAAATAGTACCCCATAGGGATTATTTGACTTGTAGCCATAGCGTTCTTCATAAAGGAAGAACGCTATAAACCCTTTTTGGTGCTATATGGAACCTTTTTTTTAGAAGGTTCTATAAAGAACCATGCTCATAAGGTTCTAAATGGAACCTGTATGGTGATATTAAGAATTGTAGAACCTTTATGAAGAACCGTTCTCTAAACTACCTTCCTCAATCTCAAAGGTTCATTGTATATCCTTCTGAAGAAACATACAGGGTTCTGGCTAGACATATTATATTGTTACAATTCCATAGGTTTTATTATGTKATTTTTATTTTTATTTTTTTTAACCATAATTTAACTAGGCAAGTCAGTTAAGAACAAATTCTTATTTACAAAGATGGCCTAGGAACAGTGGGTTAACTGCCTTGTTCAGGGGCAGAACGACAGATTTTTACCTCGTCAGCTCGGGGATTCGATCTAGCAACCTTTCGGCTACTGGCCCAATGCTCTACTACCTTCCGCCATAATTGACAAGATGATTCAAGTGAACCACATKTGGAACAGCTGGGGCTCCCCTGGGGAGAGAATTATGAACAGCTGATTTAACAGCTGATTTAACTGTTCTCATTTGACACAAGGCCATACGTGAGTCTTTCACAAGACACCCTCACCAGCCATTGTCATATATCATATGTAACCAGCATAACACAACAGATTAGATCAACTGGAATGACACTCTCACTCACGGTTGCACAAAAAGGGCTGTGAGCAAACCACGCCCCAAAATATTCTAACAGTGGAAAGAACCATTTTTCTAAATGTATAACAGAACCACTGAGGGCTAAGGAGTTCTTATGGGTCGTTATAGTGTACATAGAACATCACCTTCGCCAAGACCCTTGAGGAACTCATTCTTCTTAGGTGTGTACTATAGTGCTTACGGCTGTGTGCCATAGTGAACAGCAGGACACAGCCTGCATACTAAATAGGCTCTCAACCAACAAACACTCCCATCTCTCGCAGGCTGGCTATGCATCACAATTACACTTTCCCTATGTAGTGGATATACTTTTGACCAGGGGCCATAGTACTGAAAAGGGATATGGCACATTTTGGAACTAAACACCCTGGATTCTCTCAACGCTATTTTTATATAACTACCAGCAATGTGTGTTCAGCAAATCTTATTTCACCAACCCTAGCATCTGCCAGGAGGGAACATTGGAAACACGGAGGAACATTGGAACATTGGAAACACTGGAGGGAAATTGGAAACACAGGAGGGAACAATTGGAACATTGGAGAACAGCGGAGGGAATACATTGGAAAACGAGGGACTAAAGGAGGGACATTGGAGAACACAGGAAGGGAACATTGGACACAGGAGGGACATTGGACAACAACACAGGAAAACAGGAGGGAACATTGAAACACAGGAGGAACATTTGGAAACACAGGAGGGAAGTTGAAAGAAAACATGGAACAGGAGGAACATTGGAAACCAGGAGGGAACTTGGGGGAAACAACGGAGGGAACATTGGACACAGGAGGGACATTGGCACAGGAGGGGAAAGATTGGAACCGGAGGGAACATTGGGGAACCAGGAGGGACGCATTGGAACACAGGAGGGAAAAAGTTGGAAACTACGCAGGAGGAATACGGGACATTTGGAACACGGAGGCGATGATTACTAGGATAAAAAAAGCGGAAGGACACTTGGAACAACAGGAGGGGAACATTGATAACATAGAGAGGGACTTAGGAAAAACGAGAGGAACAGTTTGGAAACACAGAGGGTAGATGATCACAGGAGGGAAATTGGAAACACAGGAGGGACCATTTGGAAACACAGGACGGGAATGGAAACACAGGAGGGAACATTGGAAACAGAAGGAGGGAACATTGGAAACACAGGAGGGAACATGGAAAACACAGGAGGGGAACATTGGAAACACAGGAGGGAACATTGGAAACACAGGAGGGAACATTGGAAACACAGGAGGGAAATTGGAAACAAGGAGGAACATGGAACAGAGGAGGGACATTGGAAACACAGGAGGGAACATGGAAACAAGGAGGGACAAGGAACAGGAGGGAAATTGGAAACACAGGAGGGAACATTGGAAACACAGGAGGGAACATTGGAAACAGGAGCATTGGAACACGGGAGGGACATGGGAAAACACAGGAGGGAACATGGAACACAGGAGGGAACATAGGAAAACACAGGAGGGAACTTGGAAACACGGAGGGAACATAGGAAACACAGGAGGGAACATTTGGAAACACAGGAGGGAACATTGGAAACACAGGAGGGAACTTGGAAACACAGGAGGGAACATTGGAACACAGGAGGGAACTTGGGACCAGGAGGGAATTTGGGAAACACGGAGGGAATTGGAACACAGGGAGGGGAACATTGGAACCAGGAG
>NW_019943872.1:51901-55250 GCF_002910315.2 Salvelinus sp. IW2-2015
CAGAAAAGAGAACATTGACTGAAACCAGGGCAGCGAACAATAAATGGAAACACAGGAGGGAACATAGGAAACACAGGAGGGAACATTGGAAAACACAGGAGGGGAACATAGGAAACACAGGAGGGAACATTGGAAACACAGGAGGGAACATTGGAAACACAGGAGGGAAAAAGGTTCACTGATATTTGAGTCACTCCGGAATCTTCATCTAGATTCTAGAATCTTAATAATCACACAAAGAAAATGGGGGCAGGGCAGGAACTTGGCAAGTACAAACCAATTCAGTAAATGAGATACTTAATATTCTTTAACACCCATGCCAACATTAAAGTAACTTTGATACAAAGTGCCATTGCTACCAAAATAAATCCCTAATGGAACTTCCATATTAAAATGTTGCCTCAGTCCTAATGCCCTATTCCCCATCCTTACCCACCCAGCAGGAGAGCTGTGTTTTTCACCACAACATTATCCTCCCTAATGCACAGCAGCCCGAGTAATGAGTTTGCTGTCAGTTTGATGCATGCCATCGAAGAGCAGAGACGAGAGGTGCGAGAGAGAGAGAGAGAGAGAGAGAGAGAGAGAGAGAGAACAAGAGTGAGAGGAGAGACAAAACAACACAATGGACACAAGGCCAAGAGAATCTCTAGCCCCAATTATACCTGGTACTAAGATGCGTCTGTTGTCCTGATCTTTTCACACATTCTGATTCTGCCCACATTTGTCGACAGGTGTAGACGATCAAAACACACATTGTAATCTGATTGTGATTAGATCTTCCTGACCAGGTAGGTCAGATATGGGCAGAATTAAGCTACAGAGAATGAAAACATTTGCATTTTATCGATGGCAGTTTGAATACACAGAGATACCGTGACGAGATCCTGAGGCCCATTGTTGTGCCATTCATCCGCCGCCATCACCTCATGTTCCAGCATGATAATGCACAGCCCCATGTCGCAAGGATCTGTACGCAATTCTTGGAAGCTGAAAATGTCCCAGGTCTACCATGGCCTGCATACTCACCAGATGTGTCACCAATTGAGCATGTTTGGGATGCTCTGGATTGATGTGTACGACAGCGTGTTCTAGTTCCCGCCAATATCCAGRAKRTTSSKKKYSCKWTMYAYGGGYYMMGGYKKAKKWTRCKKKYGSCKKKAWRKAKKYSCRMYWTRAACTCMATGAGAAGGKGATGTGTCGCACTGCATGAGGCAAATGATGGTCACACCAGATACTGACTGGTTTTCTAATCCTCGCCCCTACCTTTAAGGTCTCTATGACCAACCGATGCATATCTGTATTCCCAGTCATGTGAAATCCATASATTAGGACCTAATGAATTTATTTCAATTGACTGATTTCKTTATGAACTGTAACTCAGTAAAAATCCTAGAAATTGTTGCATGTTGCGTTTTATATTTTGGTTCCGTGTACTATATTATATTCTGTGAATCTTTAGAGCATTTACCAGCTATCAATAAAGTGCAGAATGTYTCTGAACTGATGTGTAAATGTGCATAGCTTTCTGTAAGCATGAGCCAGGCCACTGTCCAATAAGCTTCAYTACYGACCCATTKGGCTACTTTTAAGRGGTTRGARCCATGCATTTTYCTATCGGTTTGTATTGGTCCATTCKCTYATCAATGATTTGGAGTAAATTAAACCACGTTCGTTGTCCCTCGTGTCGCTTTCTCTCCTTTACTAAATACTYAAGGTTATTTACTTTATAAGAATTACAATAATATAAASACAACGTGTGTAAACATRCATGTGTTAAGAACAACCCCCTGTCCAGACCGGTTMAGATCATGTGTCGCACCATTGGGAGATGCACTTTGTAGCCTACTCTGCAACTTAACCTGTTTCTACTGTGTTCATTAGGGCCTAAGTTGCATTGTTATTTACACTGTGCATTAATTGTATTTTCTACACACATCCAGATACTCAGCTCGTTTGTGTGGTGACTTGGGGACGAGAGAGATTCTCTGAATATTTATTTTAGTAAGGCTGTGGAGAGGTCGGAGGTTATCCAGGACAGTAGCCTGTTACGCCGAGTCTTAAATCGTTGGAGAACTAAAGTAGTGATGATGAGAGTACAAAACTATTGATTATAAAAAGTGTTTCCTGTTTCCTGTCCATTTATACAGCTTGTGTCATAACGGGAGGTCCAAGGCAGGTTGGATTCATTTGCATACAGGAAGGGACCCGGGGAAGCTGGTCACAATACGGACGATGTGGGCAGATAAGAGACACACGTTATTACCACGTGTAGACTCAACAAAGCTCAATCAGATAGTAATCGGATCATCTTGATCGGATGACGACAACCACATGCAAGGTGTAACCACGGCTAACGAGGGTAACTAACTGTGGGATTTGAACAGAAGCAGAAACTGAACGTGCTTCTATTCTATTCTATTGTCTTGGCTTTTCTCTCTGACTGTGCCGTATCAGGAGCAGTAAAAAAAACTAAACAATTTAAACTAGGCAAGTGATTTAAGAACAAATTCTTATTTACAATGACGGCCTACAGGGGAACAGTGGGGTTAACTGCCTTGTTCAGGGGCAAAACGACAGATTTTACTAGAATCTCACTCAAGGATCTGTTGAATCCAGCAACCTTTCAGTAACTGCCCCAAACCTCTAACCACCTGGCTCCTACCTCAAAGCTGCGCAAAACATGTGGGAAGACCCTACATTACCGCACCATAAAACCGCCGCTGGGCGTCCCTAGAGCTATAGACTACCCTTTCTCTAAACCGTCGCAGTGCTTGTTTTTTTTTTTTGTTGGTTTTTTTTTTTGTCGGCGTTGCGCGGCTGGTGTGGTGGTCGCAGCGTGGTGAGGGGCGTGTTGTTTGTGTGGTCCATGGTCATAGAGCGTTGGACTAGTAACCGAAAGGTGCAAGATCGAATCCCCGAGCTGACAAGGTACAAATCTGTCGTTCTGCCCCTGAACAGGCAGTTAACCCACTGTTCCTAGGCCGTCATTGAAAATAAGAATTTGTTCTTAACTGACTTGCCTAGTAAAATAAAGGTAAAATAAAAATAAAAAAAAAGTGCACCACAGGTCCCATAGGGCTCTGGTCAAAAGTAGTACACTACAGTATACATAGAATAGGGTGTAATTTGGGACGCAGACCTAGATGGCTCATATTGGCAAGGTCACCCGTGCCACAGCCCTCTGACCTGCAGGGTCAGCCAATCACAGCTCTCAGTCCTGACCCTGTCACAATGCAATGATGACACTCTGACCKCACCCTAACAGCTGACACCCCTCTTCTCCAGTCCTCTATCCATGGTACCCTACTGCTTTACAGTGCACTCGTTTTAAACAGGGCCCATAGGGTCA
>NW_019943872.1:59744-63738 GCF_002910315.2 Salvelinus sp. IW2-2015
GAACGCCGAAGGAGAGGATGAATGACAACATACTCAATGTCTCCTCGCTGCATTCACAGGAACAGGATGACAAACATACTCAATAGTCTCTCCCTGCATTACAGAAACAGGATGACAACATAACTCCAATGTCTCTCCCTGGCATTACCAGGAACAGGGATGACAACAACTCATGTCTCTCCCTGCCATTACACGCGATACCAGGATGACAACAATACCAAATGTCTCCCCCTGCATTACAGGAACAGGTGACAACATAACTCAATGTCTGCTCCCTGCATTACAGGAACAGGAGTGACAACGATACTCTATGTCTCGTCCCGCATTACAGAACAGGATGACAACATAAACTCAACTGTCTCTCACTGCAATTAAACAGGAACAGGGAATGACAAACATACTCAATTGTCTCTGCCTGCATTACAGGAAACTAGGAGACAACATACTCCAATGTGCTCTCCCTGCATTACAGGAACCAGGATGACCAACATCACTCGCAATGTTCTCCCCTCATGTAACAGGAACAGGATGACAACATACCCTCAATGTCTCTCCCCTGCATTAGCAGGGACAGAGATGACAAACATACTCCAATGTCTCCCCTGCATACAGGAACAGGTGACAATCATACTCAACTGTCTCCCCCAAGCATTACAGGGAACAGGATGACAACATACTCAAGTCTCCACACCAGCATTACAAGGAACAGGATACAACATACTCAATGGTCTCCCCCAGGCATTACATGAACAGGATGACAACATACTCAAATATGTCTCCACCCAGCATTTAACATGAACGAGGATGACAACATAATCAATGTACTCTCCACTGCATTAGCAGGAACAGGAATGACAAATCACTCAACTGTCTCTCCCTGCATTACCAGGAACAGGATGACAACATAACTCAAATGTCTCTCCCGCATTACAAGGAACAGGATGACAACATACTCCAATGTCTCCCCTGCATTACAGGAACAGGCATGACAACATACTCAATTTCTCCCCCTGCATTACAAGGAACAGGATGCACAACAATACTTCAATGTCTCTCCCTGCAATTACAGACAAGGATGACAACGATACTCCAATGTCTCCCCCGCATGTACAGGAACAGTCATGACAACGATACTCACTGTCCTCTCCCTGCATTAAGCAAGGAACAGGATGACAACAAACATCAATGTCTCCGCGCCTCCGGCATTACAGGAACAGGATGACAACATACTCAATGTTCGTCCCCCTGCATACCGGAACAGGGAAGACAAGCATACTCAAATGTTCTCTCACTGCATTCACAGGAACAAGCATGGCAGCCATACTCAATGTCTCCCCCTGCATCTACCAGGAACAGGAATGACAACATATCAATGTCCCTCCCCCTGCACTTACAGGAACAAGGATGACGACCCAAATACTCACATGTCTCTCCCGTGCATTACAGGAACAGGATGAGCACGACATACTCAATGTCTCCCCTGCATCTAACAGGAACAGGCGATGGGACAACATGAACTCAATGTCTCTCCTGCATTACAGGAACACGGATGACAGACCAAACATATCTCAATGCTCTTCCTCCCTCCTGCATTAACAGGAGACAGGATGAAACATACTGCCTGGTCTCTCGCCTGCATTAACAGGAACAGGATGACAACATACTCAATGTCTCTCCGTGCATCTAACAGGAACAGGAATGACAACATACCTACAATGTCCGTCCCCCTGCCATTACAGGAACAGGATGAGCAACATACTCAACTGTCCCTCTCCCTGCATACAGGAACAGCATGACAACATACCTCCATGTCTCTCCCTGCATTACGAGGAACAGCATGAAACAATACTCAATGTCTCTCCTGCATTACAGGACCGATACAAACATACTCAATGGTCTCTCCCTGCATTACAGGGAACAGGATGACAACATACCTCAATGATCTCTGTCTCCTGCATTACAGGAACCAGGATGACAAACTATATGCTCATATGTCTCCCCCTGCATATAGAGAACAGGGAGGACCAACATACTCATTCTCCCTGCATTACAGGAAGCAGGACATGACAAAACATACTCAAATGTCTCGCACCCTGCCATTACACGGAACGGATGGCAACATACTCAATATCTCTCCCTGCATTACAGGAAGCAGGATGACAAAACCATACTCAATGTCTCTCCCTGCATTACGCACGGACACAGGGGTGACAACATACCTCAAATGTCCCCCCGCACTTACAGGAACCAGGATGACAACCATAACTCAAATGTCTCTCCCTGCACTTACAGGGAACAGGATGACAAATACTTCCAATGTCTCCCCCCTGCATTACAGGGAATCAGGATGGACCACATTAAGCTCCAATGTCTCTCCCTGCATTACAGGAACAGGATGGACAAACTCAGACTCAATGTCTTCATCCCTGCATTACAGGAACAGGATGACAACATACTCAATGTCATCCCCCTGCATTACAGGAACAGGATGAATACAACATACTCAATGTCTCTCCCTGCAATATACGGAACAGGGATTAGACAACATACTCAAAAGTGTCCTCCACTGCATTAACAGGCAACAGGATGACAACATACTCAATGTCTGCTTCCCGCATTACAGGAACAGGAATGACAACATACTCCAATGTCTCTCCTGCATTACAGGAACAACATGAATAACATGACTCAATGTCCTACCTCCCCTGCCATTACAGGAACAGGAATAGACAACATACTGCACATGTACTCTCCCTGCATTACCAGGACAGGAAGACAACACTAACTTCAACTGTCTCTCCCCTGCATTACAGGAACACACATCGATACACCATACTCAATGTTTCTCGCTGCATTACAGGAACCAGGATGACAACATACCCTCAATGCTCTCTCCCTCGCATTTACAGAGGAACAGGATGACAACATACCTCAATGTCTCCCCGCTGTATTACAGGAACCAGGGGGACAACATACTAATACAACACAGCAGACAGACAGCACGTTTCATATTATGTCTATGTACAGTGTTGTAATGATGTGCAAATAAATAAACATAAATATGGGTTGTATTTCCAATGGTGTTTGTTTTTCACTGGTTAACCTTTTGTTGTGGCAACAGGTCACACATCTTCCTGCTGTGATGGCACACTGTGGTATTTCACTTAATAGATATGGGAGTTCATCAAGATTGGATTTGTTTTGGAATTCTTTGTGGGTCTGTGTAATCTGAGGGAAATATGTTTCTCTAATATGGTCTTACATTGGGCAGGAGGTTATGAAGTGCAGCTCAGTTTCCACCTCATTTTGTGGGCAGTGTGCACATATCCTGTCTTCTCTTGAGAGCCAGGTCTGCCTACGGCGGCCTCTCTCAATAGCAAGGCTATGCTCACTGAGTCTGTACACAGTCAAAGCTTTCCTTAATTTTGGGTCATTCACCGTGGTCAGGTATTCTGCCAATGTGTACTCTCTGTTTAGGGCCAAATAGCATTCTAGTTTCCTCTGTTTTTTTTTTTGTTCATTCTTTCCAATGTGTCAAGTAATTAAGTAATTATGTTGTTTTTTCACGATTTGGTTGGGTCTGATTGTGTTGCTGTCCTGGGGCTCTGTGGGATCTGTTTGTGTTTGTGAACAGAGCCCCAGGACCAGCTTGCTTAGGGGCACTTCTCCAGGTTCATCTCTCTGTAGGTGATGGTTTTGTTATGGAAGGTTTGGGATTCTCTTCCTTTCAGGTGGTTGTAGAATTGGAGGTCTCTTTTCTGGATTTTGATCATTAACAGGTATTGACCTAATTCTYCTCTACAAGCATTATTTGGTGTTTTATGTTGCACACAGAGGATATTCTTGCAGAATTCTGCATGCAGTCTCAATTTGATGTTTGTCCCATTATGTGAATTCTTGGTTGGTGAGCGGACCCCAGACCTCACAACCATAAAGGGCAACGGGTTCTATAACTGATTCAAGTATTTTTAGCCAGATCCTAATTGGTATGTCG
>NW_019943872.1:66768-70902 GCF_002910315.2 Salvelinus sp. IW2-2015
TCTGTAAATCTAAAACTTACTGTAATCCTAAAACGTACTGTTAAATCCTAAAACGTACTGTAAATCCTAAAACGTACTGTAAATCTAAAACTTACTGTAAATCCTAAAACCTACTGTAAATCCTAAAACTTACTGTAAATCCTAAAACGTACTGTAAATCCTAAAAGTACTGTAAATCTAAAACTTACTGTAAATCCTAAAACTTACTGTAAATCCTAAAACTTACTGTAAATCTGAAAACTGGAACACATCCGTAAAGAGGGTTTGTGAATTCAACCAGTTTAGACATTACATATCCAAGACTGTAAATAGGCCAAACACATCTACAACACTCAACAAAATCTTAAAATTCACCACAAGATGTAAGTCAAAAATAACTGGCATACATTTCCTGACAGCTGGTGCCCAAATTCCAGTGCAGCATGCTGGGTAAAGTGCTCACCAAATCAGACACAGGGAAAGTATCTGGTGTAAGTAGTGTCCTGCTTACATGACGAGCCACTGATTAAAAGGGAACAACCAAACACTCCAGAAGGAACAGCTTGGCCTGAGAGAGACACACACCATTTAAAAACCTCTCTCAGACACTCACTAGTACTACCACAAAGATGTATACTATTTGTATGTATCTGGTGCTACCAGCTCCTGATTGAAACAATGACAAACACTACGAGTGACATGCTACTACAGATACCATTCTGCTATAGAAACGGACACAAATTGATACAAACATCACATTAAAGTATTACATGTATTCTACATATGACCTGACCTACTCATGTGCCCAATTCAACAGGATGTCAAAACAACTTGTAGGCCATATGAGACTCCTACTTTTCCATATGAGTGTCATGTGTTCAACGCACCAGGGGAAAGGTTACGAGCATCTCTGCTGTGCTTTGGTGTATAAAGCTAATTGCTAGCCTGAGGATAACTAGCTATCCGGAGGGACCTGATGGCCACAGGCTCTCTCTGACTCACTCAATAAAACATCAAGCCCCAACAGGACCTAAACAATGCCCGGGTGGACAGACGGGCATGCGGACAGGCGGTCAGGCAGACAGACAGACCGACAGACATAGAGACCAACAGACCGACGGGTGGACGGGCAAACAGCGGCTTGAAGTAGCTCCTCTATACTTCGTAGGAGAAAAAATACCTAAATCATTCTATCCTGACTCCGCCTGACTCCGACATCATTCTATCCTGACTCCGACATCATTCTATCCTGACTCCAACATCATTCTATCCTGACTCTAACAACATTCTATCCTGACTCCAACATCATTCTATCCTGACCCAACTCATTCTATCCTGACTCCAACATCATTCTATCCTGACTCCAACATCATTCTATCCTGACTCTAACAACATTCTATCCTGACTCCAACAACATTCTATCCTGACTCCAACAACATTCTATCCTGACTCGACAACATTCTATCCTGATATCTATCCTGACTCCAACATCATTCTATCCTGACTCCAACATCATTCTATCCTGACTCCAACAACATTCTTATCCTGACTCCAACAAAATTCTATCCTGACTCCAACAACATTCTATCCTGACTCCAACAACATTCTATCCTGACTCCAACATCATTCTATCCTGACTCCGACATCATTCACCTGACTCCAACAACATTCTATCTGACTCAACAACATCTATCCTGACTCCAACAACATTCTATCCTGACTCCAACAACATTCTATCCTGACTCTAACATCATTCTATCCTGACTAACAAACATTCTATCCTGACTCCAACAAAATTCTATCCTGACTCCAACAACATTCTATCCTGACTCCAACAACATTCCATCCTGACTCCAACATCATTCTATCCTGACTCCAACAACATTCTATCCTGACTCCAACAACATTCTATCTTGACTCTAACAACATTCTATCCTGACCTAACAACATTCTACCTGACTAACAACATTCTATCCTGACTCCACAACATTCTATCCTGACTCCAACATCATTCTATCCTGACTCCAACATCATTCTATCCTGACTCCAACATCATTCTATCCTGACTCTAACAACATTCTATCCTGACTCCACAACATTCTATCCTGACTCCAACAACATTCTATCCTGACTCCGACAACATTCTATCCTGACTCCAACAACATTCTATCCTGACTCCAACATCATTCTATCCTGACTCCAACATCATTCTATCCTGACTCCAACAACATTCTATCCTGACTCCAACAACATTCTATCCTGACTCCAACAAACATTCTATCCTGACTCCAACAACATTCTATCCTGACTCCAACATCATTCTATCCTGACTCCGACATCATTCTATCCCTGACTCCAACAACATTCTATCCTGACTCCAACACATTCTATCCTGACTCCAAACAACATTCTATCCTGACTCCAACAACATTCTATCCTGACTCTAACATCATTCTATCCTGACTAACAACATTCTATCCTGACTCCAACAAAATTCTATCCTGACTCCAACAACATTCTATCCTGACTCAACAACATTCCATCCTGACTCCAACATCATTCTATCCTGACTCCAACAACATTCTATCCTGACTCCACAACATTCATCTTGACTCTAACAACATTCTATCCTGACTCTAACAACATTCTATCCGACTCCAACAACATTCTATCTGACTCTAACAACATTCTATCCTGACTCTAACATCATTCTATCCTGACTCCAACATCATTCTATCCTGACTCCAACAACATTCTATCCTGACTCCAACAACATTCTATCCTGACTCCAAACAACATTCTATCCTCACTCAAACATCATTCTATCCTGACTCCAACATCATTCCATCCTGACTCAACATCATTCTATCCTGACTCCAAACACCATTCTATCCTGACTCCAACAACATTTCATCCTGACTCCAACAACATTCTATCTGACTCAACAACATCATTCCTACTCAACAACATTCTATCCACTCCAACAAACATTCTATCCTGACTCCAACAACATTCTATCCTGACTCCAACAACATCTATCCTGACTCCCGACATCATTCTATCCAGACTCCAACAACATTCCATCCTGACTCCAACATCATTCTATCCTGACTCCAACACCATTCTATCCTGACTCCAACAACATTCTATCTTGACTCAACAACATTCTATCCTGACTCTAACAACATTCTATCCTGACTCCAACAACATTCTATCCTGACTCCAACAACATTCTATCTTGACCCAACAACATTCTATCCTGAATCAAACATCATTCTATCCTGACTCCAACAACATTCTATCCTGACTCCAACACCATTCTATCCTGACTCCGACATCATTCTATCCTGACCCCAACAACATACAATCCTGACTCTAACAACATTCTATCCTGACTCTAAAAAACACCACAAAAAAGTGATGGAACTCAGCCAAGCAAGCGACAGATGATGGTGTTTTATATCAGAAAGAAAACGTATTACTTTGAGAGGATGCACCACAAATACATTTTTTATCTACCTGGATGGGTGCAGCAATGATTGGTTCAAGGTTTGTTCTAAAGGTCTTGTGAAGTTACGATAGCATAAAATTGTATGCTTTTCCAGGTACATGCAGCCTAAATGCAACACCGCACCCAGAACATTCAAACATTACTTGACTGGACTCATTCCAAATGTATTCAACAAACGAACCTATTCATTATTTGGCATTGAATATATTTTGTGAGTCATTTTGACAGCAACGGGAGACTGCCATTAACTTACAGTAAGTGCTGCAGAAACCCAGAGGTTGAAGCACTTAGAAATTGGACACTCAATCAAAGCTTTGGCAGATACACTATTTGAGCTGCTCAGGTTGTATTTCATGTGGCGGGTTAACACTGTAACTACTCAGATTGTATTTCATGTGTAACACTGTAATTACTCAGATTGTATTTCATGTGTAACACTGTAATTACTCAGGTTGTAGTTCATGTGTAACACTGTAATTACTCAGGTGTGTATTCATGTCTACACTGTAATTACTCAGGATGTATTTCATGTGTAATACTGTAATTACTCAGGTTGTATTTCATGTCTAACACTGTAATTACTCAGTTGTATTTCATGTGTAATACTGTAACTACTCAGATTGTATTCATGTGTAAACACTAGT
>NW_019943872.1:71566-74447 GCF_002910315.2 Salvelinus sp. IW2-2015
TTTGAGCCTGGATAACACTGTGCCAGCCTGCCAGTTCTGTTGTCCCTCCACTACAACGGCCGGATTCCTCCTAACCCTGACCATTACTCCTAATCATCACAGTAGCATAGCTGACCACGAGTGGCCCAGCCCCGAAGCTAGCTATGAGCCAGGCCCACCTCCCGGCCCGCTCAGTGATCACTCGGCTACACAGCTGATGTCTCCCGGACTCTTCCCCAACACGGCTAGAACTCCACTACTCCACCGGATCCTTGCCGTAAGCTCTGGACCTTTTCATCGGATCATCGCTGCTAGCTAGTTGCTACCGAGTGGCTATAGTGGCTAACGCCCCTGTTCCGAAGCTAGCACAGTTAGCKGCGAGCCAGGCGCATCTCCAGGCTAGCAAACGAAAATACTACAGCCACAATACCTCTTTCGCCAACTGGCCTGGACCCTTCTGTCGACACGAAGCTCTGCCGTTCCACCACGACTGGTCTGCCGACATAACTCCATCCACTGTGTCGGACGTCGGAGCAGGCACTTCTACTAGCCCCGGCCTGCTAACTTTAAACGCAGTGTCTCCCGCTTGCTAGGTAGTAATGACTACCCAGCGGCTTCCCTGTTTCATCTATTGCTGTTCACTGGACCCTATGATCACTTGGCTACATAGCTGATGCCTGCTGGACTGTTCATTAATCACGGTACTCCATTTTGTTTATTTTTTTGTTTATCTGTCGGCCCCAACCTCGAACTCAGGCCCTGRGTGTAGTTAACCGACCCTCTCTGCCCATTCATCGCCATTTTACCTGTTGTTGTTGTCTTAGCTGATTAGCTGTTGTTGTCTTACCCGTTGTTGTCTAAGCTAGCTCTCCCAATCAACACCTGTGATTGCTTTATGCCTCGCTTTATGTCTCTCTCAAATGTCAATATACCTTGTATACTGTTGTTTAGGATAGTTTGTCATTGTTTTAGTTTACTGCGGAGCCCCTAGTTCCACTGTACATGCCTCAGATACCTCCTTTGTCCCACCTCCCACACATGCGGTGACCTCATCCAGCATAACTAGTACGTCCAGAGATGCAACCTCTCTTATCGTCACAAAATTCCCAGGTTTACCTCCACTGTACCCGCACCCCACTATACCCCTGTCTGTACATTATGCCCTGAATCTATTCTACCACGCCCAGATATCTGCTCCTTTCATTCTCTGTCCCCAACGCACTAAACGACCAGTTTTGATAGCCTTTAGCCGTACCCTCATCCTACTCCTCCTCTGTTCCTCGGGTGATGTGGAGGTTAACTTCTTGCCACTAGGGGGGTGCTATTTCGACATAGCACAAATGTGTATCCAATGTAAACGGTCTCCTACTCAATTCTTGCTCGTACAATATGCATATTATTCTTACTATTGGATAGAAAACTCTCTCTAGTTTCTAAAACCGTTGGAATTATGTCTGTAAGTGAAACAGAACTCGACTTAGAGCACTTTTCCTATGTCTGTGTGAGAATGGGAAATTTTATCATCTGCTTTGAGACCTGTCTTTAACTTTGCCTGTCTTCTATTGGTTGAGATGCACTGCATACGCCTTCCCCTGGCTGTTAGCGAATAGGGAGAGTTGAAATGACGTTCCTACGGCCTCACGTATCTTCCCCCAAGTTTTTAAATTGATTGAACCGAGGCATGTTCCTTGACGCCTTTCTACGGCGACTCTCGCCGCCTGACGCAAAGAGGGTTCTGGGCATGTCTTTTTAGAACGTCCTGGTTTTAGGCTCCTAGAGTATCGGCTTGTTTTTATTCGCACTATAGGTTTAAAAGACATTCATGAAATCTTGTATTTTGAACCGAATTATACCGATTTAGTCTTAGGTCAGTATAGTTGCGATTTTCAGGTATTTATTTCCATGGCGCTTTAGAAACGTGGGTGTCTCTCTCTCGAATGCCATTCTGTACTGCTAATTGCAACGTCCGGGGAAACATTCTCCAACCCAGGCAGCAACGATTCTTTTGGCCAACGGACACTTTCACAAGATTCTGATGGGAGTTCAGCTAATAGTAGGTACTATTTATGCTGATAAAACGTTGTTCTGTTGAAAAGAAAATGTATTAGACGCCATATATTATACTCCATGTGCGTTGCGCCTATCGCACCACTGCTCGCCACTGTATTGTCGTACCAGTATTGGCAGCGTATAGGTTAATTTTAAAAATGTAATTCAGCGATTGCATTAAGAACTAAGTTTCTCTTTCAAATGCTGTTCCAACCCTGTTATTTTTTTAAGTCAAGTTTATGGAATAGTTTCGATAAGATTAGGGTGCCTCAAAATGGCGCCCGGACAGATTTGCTTGATTTTGCCACTAAACAACACGTTGTGTAACCACGAATTGTGCGGCTCTGAAGATATGGCACGTGGCAGTTTTGGATGTGATTACAAAACTATAAAATGCAAACAAATTGTGTAATACTGATGTCTAACCCTTAAGGACTAGTCCATCTGGAAGAATTCTAAGAAGCGTTATGTCTGAAAATTAATAAGCACGTTGGTGGTTTCATAGATTATCTTAAGTTACGATTTCGTATCACGGCGGAACCGTAACATATTTTTTGTGATTTTTGGTAGGCCATGAATATGCTACTGCTACTCTACTAGTTCTGACTGAGCTCGTAACTTAGGTATGTACAAAGTTCTCACCTATAGAATATATAACTCTGGCACGAACTAGTTTGTGCATAAAGCAGCATTGTGTATTTCTCCGCCCGCGTGGTACAAACTATAGAAAAATTGATCATCATTGGTCTATATTACGCGTTCTTCCACCATGTTCGTGTAGTATCGATGCCCCACGGATCCTGTGGTATTTACTTTCTTATCATTCATTCATATCTGCGTAGATAAACCGTCG
>NW_019943872.1:74472-99351 GCF_002910315.2 Salvelinus sp. IW2-2015
CCAATGCTACTGTTTGACTGACTTGTAGTAAGCTAAGATAACGCTATATTGTGTTTTCGCTGTAAAACACTTAGAAAATCTGACATATTGGCTATATTCACATGATCTGTGTCTTTCATCTGCTGTACGCTGTGTATTTTTAAGAAATGTTTTATGATGAGTAATTAGCTAATACACGATGGTCTCTGTAGTTATTCTAGTCATTTTAGTGATAGTTGTAATGGGGGCTGCAATTGTAAACTATGATTTATACCTGAAATTGCACATTTTTCTAACAAAACCTATGCTATACAATAAATATGTTATCAGACTGTCATCTGATGAGAATTGTTTCTTGGTTAGTGGCTATTTACATCTTTATTTGGTCGAATTTGTGATAGCTACTGATGCAGTTAAAAAAATGGTGGATTAAAAAAAGTGGTTCTTTTGCTAACGTGGTTAGCTAATAGATTTACATATTGTGTCTTCCCTGCTAAAAACAAATTTAAAAAATCAGAGATGATGGCTTGAATCACAAGATCTGTATCTTTCATTTGGTGTCTTGGACTTGATATTTCATGAACATTTTATTTTATGATATCCCTGTAACTTTAGGCTAGGCTATGCTAGTCAGCTTTTGTGATGGGGGGATCCCGGATCCGGGTTTGTGACTCGTGAAAGGTTAACCTTTCACGAGGCCCAGGCCCTGCGTGTCCCCAGGCACTCTCATGTGTTGACCTCTGTAACTGGAAAAGCCTTGGTTTCATGCATGTTAACATCAGAAGCCTCCTCCCTAAGTTTGTTTTACTCACTGCTTTAGCACACTCCGCCAACCCTGATGTCCTTGAATCCTGGTTTAGGAAGGCTGAATCCTGGTTTAGGAAGTCTGAATCCTGGTTTAGGAAGGCCACCAAGAATTCAGAGATTTCCATCCCCAACTACAACATTTTCCGTCAAGATAGAACTGCCAAAGGGGGAGGAGTTTCAATCGACTGTAGAGATAGCTTGCAAAGTTCTGTCATACTTTTCATGTCTATGCCCAAACAGTTTGAGCTTTGAATTTTAAAAATGAATCTCTCCAGAAATAAGTCCCTCACTGTTGCCGCCTGATATAGACCCCCTCAGCTCCCAGCTGTGCCCTGGACACCATATGTGAATTGACTGCCCCTCATCTATCTTCAGAGTTCATTCTGTTAGGTGACCTAAACTGGGATATGCTTAACAGTCCTACAATCTAAGCTAGATGCCCTCAATCTCACACAAATGATCAAGGAAAACACCAGGTAGAACCCAAAATCCGTAAACATGGGCACCCTCATAGATATTATCCTGACCAACTTGCCCTCCAAACACACCTCTGCTGTTTTCAATCAGGATCTCAGCGATCACTGCCTTATTGCCTGCATCCGCTATGGGTCTGCGTTCAAACGACCACCCCTCATCACTGTCAAACGCTCCCTAAAACACTTCTGCGAGCAGGCCTTTCTAATCGACCTGGCCCGGGTATCCTGGAAGGATATCGACCTCATCCCGTCAGTCGAGGATGCCTGGTCGTTCTTTAAAAGTAATTTCCTCACCATCTTAAATAAGCATGCCCCTTTCAAAAAATGTAGAACTAAGAACAGAAATAGCCCTTGGTTCACTCCAGACCTGACTGCCCTCGACCAGCACAAAAACATCCTGTGGCGAACTGCAATAGCATCGAAGAGCCCCCGCGATATGCAACTGTTCAGGGAAGTCAGGAACCAATACACGCAGTCAGTCAGGGAAGCAAAGGCTAGCTTTTTCAAACAGAAATTTGCATCCTGTAGCTCTAACTCCAAAAAGTTTTGGGACATTGTAAAGTCCATGGAGAAGAAGAGCACCTCCTCCCAGCTGCCCACTGCTCTGAGGCTAGGTAACACTGTCACCAATGATAAATCCACGATAATCGATCATTTCAATAAGCATTTCTCTACGGCTCACCATGCTTTCCTCCTGGCTACCCCACCCCGGCCAACAGCTCTGCACCCCCCGCAGTCACTTGCCCAAGCGTCCCCAGCTTCTCCTTCACACAAATCCAGATAGCAGATGTTCTGAAAGAGCTGAAAAACCTGGACCCATACAAATGAGCTGGGCTAGACAATCTGGACCCTCTCTTTCTAAAATTATCCGCCGCCATTTTTGCAAAACCTATTACTAGTATGTTCATCTCTCTTTCGTATCGTCCGAGATCCCTAAAGATTGGAAAGCTTGTCACGTTCCTGACCTGTTTTCTGTTGTTTTTGTATGTGTTAGTCGGTCAGGGGGTGAGTGTGGGTGGGCATTTCTATGTTATGTGTTTCTATGTTGGTAAATGGGTGACCTGATATGGTTCTCAATTAGAGGCAGGTGGTTTTCATCTCCTCTGATTGAGAACCATATTAAGGTAGGTGGTTTCACATTGTTTGTTGTGGGTGGTTGTCTCCTGTGTCTGTGTATGTTGCGCCACACGGGACTGTTTCGGTTTGTTTGTTTGTTGTTCGTTTTGTGTAGTCATTTTTCTGTTCGTGCGTTCTTCGTTGTATTGTAAGTTCTTATGTTCAGGTCAGTCTACGTCGTTTGTTGTTTTGTAGTTTGTTAAAGTGTTTTCGTGTTTTTCCGTCTTACTATAATAAACTCATTATGTCATTTCACCACGCTGCAAATTGGTTCTCTGATCCATGCTCCTCCTCGTCCGAGGAGGAGGAAGAAGTAGAAGTCCGTTACAGAACCACCCACCAAACCCGGACCAGCAGCGGGACCACGAACAGTGGTCCACGAACAGGAATCCTGGACATGGGATGAAGTATTGGAGGGAAAAGGACACTGGGCTCACATTGGGGAATATCGCCGCGCTCGTGAGGAGATGGAGGCAGCGAGAGCCCAAGAGCAGTGGTATGAGGAGGCAGCAAGGAGACGTGGCTGGAAGCCCGTGAAGAAACCCCAAAAATGTATTGGGGGGGCTAAGAGGTAGTGGGCCGAGGGCAGGTAGGAGACCTGCGCCCACTTCCAGGCTAACCGTGGGAAGCGGGAGTACGGGCAGACACCGTGTTACGCAGTAGAGCGCACCGGTGTCTCCTGCGTGTTCATAGCCCGGTGCGGGTATTCCACTCCCCGCACTGGTAGGGCTAGAGTGAGCATTGAGCCAGGTGCCATGAAGCCGGCTCAACGCGTCTGGTCTCCAGTGCGTCTCCTCGGGCCGCATACATGGCACCAGCCTTACGCATGGTGTCCCCGGTTCGCCTACATAGCCCGGTGCGGGTTATTCCACCTCCCCGCACTGGTCGGGCGACGGGGAGCATTCAACCAGGTAAGGTTGGGCAGGCTCAATGCCAAGGGAGCCAGTACGCCTGCACGGTCCGGTATTTCCGGCGCTACCTCCCCGCCACGCCCAGTACCACCAGTGCCTACACCACGCACCAGGCTTCCAGTGCGTTTCCAGAGCCCTGTTCCTCCTCCACCTCTCCCTATGGTGCGTGTCTCCAGCCCAGTGCCTCCAGTTCCGGACCCACGCACTAAGCCACCTGTGCGCTCCAGAGCCCTGTACACACTGTTCTTCTCCCCGTACTCGTCCTGATGTGCGTGCCCTCAGCCCGGTGCCACCAGTGCCGGTACCACGCACCAGGATCATAGTACGCCTTGAGAGTTCAGTGTGCCCTGTCCCTGCTCCCCGCACTAGCCTGAAGGTGCGTGTCTTTAGCCCGGTGCCTCCAGTTCCGGCACCACGCACCAGGCTACAGTGCGCCTCATCCGGCCAGAGCCATCCGTCTGCCCAGTGCCATCTGAGCCATCCGTCTGCCCAGTGCCATCTGAGCATCCGTCTGCCCAGTGCCATCTGAGCCATCCGTTGCCAGGCCATCTGAGCCTCCGTCTCCCAGCGCCATCTGAGCCATCCGTCTACCCAGCGCCATCTGAGCCATCCATCTGCCCCGAGCCATTAGAGCCGCCCGTCTGTCCCGAGCCATCAGAGCCGTTTGTCAGTCAGGAGCCGCTAGAGCCATTCGTCAGTCAGGATCTGCCAGAGCCGCCAACCAGACAGGATCTGCCAGAGCCGCCAACCAGACAGGATCTGCCAAGCCGCCAACCAGACAGGATCTGCCAGAGCCGCCAACCGTACAGGATCTGCTAGAGCCGCCAACCAGACAGGATCTGCCAGAGCCGCCAACCAGCAGGATCTGCCAGAGCCGCCAACCAGACAGGATCTGCCAGAGCCGCCAGTCAGCCAGGATCTGCCAGAGCCGCCAGTGAGCCATGAGCAGCCAGAGCCGCCAGCGAGCCATGAGCAGACAGAGCGCCAGCGAGCCATGAGCAGCCAGAGCCGTCAGCGAGCCATGAGCAGCCAGAGCCGCCAGCCAGCCATGAGCGTCCAGAGCCGCCAGCCAGCCATGAGCGTCCAGAGCCGCCAGCCAGCCATGAGCGTCCAGAGCCGTCAGCCAGCCATGAGCGTCCAGAGCCGTCAGCCAGCCATGAGCGTCCAGAGCCGTCAGCCAGCCATGAGCTCAGAGCCGTCAGCCAGCCTGAGCGTCCGAGCGTCGAGCCTGAGCGTCCAGAGCCGTCAGCCAGCCATGAGCGTCCAGAGCCGCCAGCCAGCCATGAGCGTCCAGAGCCGCCAGCTAGCCATGAGCAGCCAGAGCTGCCATTAATCCAGAACTGCCCCTCAGTCCAGAGCTGTCTCTCTGTCCGGAGCTGCCCTTCAGTCCGGAGTTGCCCCTCTATCCTGAGCTCCCTCTCTTCCTGAGCTACCTCTCTGTCCTGAGCTACCTCTCTGTCCTGAGCTACCTCTCTGTCCTGAGCTACCTCATTCCGGTGCTGCCCCTTAATACAGTGGGGTTTATTTGGAGGGTGGTCATTCGGAGGGGAATACGGAAGCTGTGATTGACTATGGTGGGGTGGGGACCTCGTCCAGAGCCTGAGCCACCACCTGTGTCAGATGCCCACCCAGACCCTCCCCTAGACTTTTGGTGTGCGTCCGGAGTACGCACCTTGAGGGGGGGTTATGTCACGTTCCTGACCTGTTTTCTGTTGTTTTTGTATGTGTTAGTCGGTCAGGGCGTGAGTGTGGGTGGGCATTTCTATGTTATGTGTTTCTATGTTGGTAAATGGGTGACTGATCACTGACCATTTTGAATACCACAGCACCTTCTCCACTGTGCAATCCAGTTTCCGAGCTGGTCACGGGTGCACCTCAGCCACGCTCAAGGTACTAAACGATATCATAACCGCCAACTATAAAAATATTGTACTGTGCAGCCTTCTTCATTGACCTGGCCAAGGCTTTCGACTCTGTCAATCACCGTATTCGTATCGGCAGACTCAACGCCTTGGTTTCTCAAATGACTGCCTTGCCTGGTTACCACCTACTTCTCAGACAGAGTTCAGTGTGTCAAATCGGAGGGCATGTTGTCCGGACCTCTGGCAGTCTCTATGGGGGTACCACAGGGTTCAGTTCTCGGGCCGACTCTTTTCTCTGTATATATTAACGATGTCGCTCTTGCTGCAGGTGATTCCCTGATCCACCTCTACGCAGATGACACCATTCTGTATACATCTGGCCCTTCTTTGGACACTGTGTTAACAAACCTCCAAACGAGCTTCAATGCCATACAACACTCCTTCCGTGGCCTCCAACTGCTCTTAAACACTAGTAAAACTAAATGCATGCTTTTCAACTGTTCGCTGCCCACACCCGCCCGCCCGACTAGCATCACTACTCTGGACGGTTCTGACTTAAGAATAGTGGACAACTACAAATACCTAGGTGTCTCGCTAGACTGTAAACTATCCTTCCAGACTCATATTAAACATCTCCAATCCAAAATTCAATCTAGAATCAGCTTTCTATTCCGCAACAAAGCCTCCTTGACTCACACTGCCAAACATACCTTAGTAAAACTGACTTTCCTACCGATCCTTGACTTCAGCGATGTCATTTAAAAATAGCCTCCAACACTCTACTCAGCAAACTGGATGCAGTCTATCACAGTGCCATCCGTTTTGTCACGAAAGCCCATATACCAAACCACCACTGCGACCTGTATGCTCTAATCAGCTGGCCCTCGCTACATATTCGTCGCCAGACCACTGGCTCCAGGTCATCTATAAGTTCGTGCTAGGTAAAGCTCCGCCTTATCTCAGCTCACTGGTCACTATAACAAACAATCACCCGTAGCACGCGCTCCAGCAGGTATATCTCACTGGTCATCCCCAAAGCCAACACCACCTTTGGACGCCTTTCCTTCCAGTTCTCTGCTGCCAATGACTGGAACGAATTGCAAAAATCGCTGAAGCTGGAGACTTATATTTCCCTCACTAACTTTAAACATCAGCTAACCGATCGCTGCAGCTGTACATTGCCCCATCTGTTTCTTTTTTTCTACTGTGTTATTGACTGTACGCTGTTTATTCCATGTGTAACTCTGTGTTGTTGTTTGTGTCGCACTGGCCTCTGTGCTTTATCTTGGCCAGGTCGCAGTTGTAAATGAGAACTTGTTCTCAACTAGCCTACCTGGTTAAATAAAGGTAAAATAAATAAATAAATATATATATTAATACCAGCTATACTGATGAGTGAGATAGGAAGCAATGTGCCTTTGATGTGTTTACTAGARTAATTAAAAGTGACAAGCCAGTGTGCAGAGAGCCTCAGGAGAGTCTCAGTAGGCTATGCTCTGCAGATGGCTAAACGTGTCAGAATAAAACGACGGGCCTGACTGTATCTGTAGGGTAGATCTGAGACTTATGCTACAACATTAGGGCTGACACCATGAAATAACCAACAGATAGAGTATGGATGAGAAATAGTAAGAACCAGAGCTTCCCAGCATCAGCATCAGCTACAGCAMCAGCATCACTGCAGCATCAGCTACAGCATCAGCATCACTACAGCATCAGCTAAAGCATCAGCATCAGCATCCGTTGCAGCATCAGCTACAGCATCATCATCTGTTACAGCATCGGCATCACTACAGCATCAGCTACAGCATCACCATCAGCATCAGCTACAGCATCAGCTYCAGCATTAGCATCATCATCAGCTACAGCATCAGCTACAGCATCAGCATCGGCTACAGCATCAACTACAGTATCAGCTACAGTATCAGCTACAGCATTAGCATCATCATCAGCTAAAGCATCAGCATCTGCATCAGCTACAGCATCAGCAGTCAACAGATACTGTGAAGAAGAACTTCAGACAACCTAACAGTTTCTAAGCATAAAAATAAAGAGATATTAATAGCATACAACTTTGAATCCAGATATGAAATGTGTTTATTTATACAGTTTGAAGACGAGGAGGAGACAGTGATGGTAACCCAGGCAGTGAGTTTGAAGACTAGATAAAACTAAACTGCTGTGTTTTACAATTTGAGACAGCAGCTAACGAACCAAGGAACTGCAACTGAACGAGATCAGACTGACAGATAGGTGTACCTTCTCGACCTTTGAGACAGTCAAGGTAGAATGAGATACTGGACACGTGTTGAACATGTCTTGCAGACACGTACTGGTCGTGTAGTCTCCCTCCACCTACGAAGAACTGCCAGGGCTCAATTAAACAGTTTTACTCGTTCTTATTTGTGCAGGAAGCCTGGGACGCACCGTCTTTACAGATACAGTATCAATACCCGAGACCAATGCTTCTATCTACGACAACTCTATATTTTGAAGTAGCATATACATTTAGACCCTCTTATCCTCTTCTCTCAGTCACACTAATCTATTAGTAATAAAAGTGGATCTGTTTGACGAATTCTAGCAATTTTAAGCTCTCCCCTCCCTTACACCCAGATACATCAGACAAGAGTCTTCAGAGGCCGGCGGAGGGGTATGTATCTTGGTTTTTATTTCCCTTTTACTTCTCTCGTCCTCTTCTCTCTCTCGTCTCATTCTCTTGACGAGTTCTCCGAAACCTTTGGCCACTTCTAATGAAGATATGTCGTGCACTCTCTCTCAGTGTAACAATATATTTATAGTTGGCGGTTAATGATATATCGATTTAGTACCCTTGTCAGCGCGTATCTCTTCTCTTCTTCCTATCCTGTCATCGGCTCTTGTCTTTTCTCTCCTTCGTCTTCTCTCTTTTTGCTCTACTAACGTACTCCGATCTCAATCTCTACAGCGTCAGCAGTTATCACATCTACGAGTTATCATACATACACTGCCAACTTTATCAAATATTATTCTGATAGGTGTGACCGCCCTCTTCATTTCACCTGTCAAACGCAGCTTTCGGGACTTTCCTTCAATCACCGTATTCGTGTATCGGCAAGACTTCAACCAATGCCTCCATGGTCTGTTCTTTCAATAAATGACTTTCGCCTTATTGCCTTGTTGCTTCATCCCACCTATCTCTTCACACCAAATGTCTATCTACGTCATTGGGTGTCTCAACAACACCGTGAGCATTTGTCCTGATCCTCTGGCCAGCCTCCTATGAGGGGGTACCAACCGGTGCAGTATCGTCGGGCCTACTCTTGTCTCGAGTATAATTACTTAACATGTCGCTCTTGCTGGCGTAGATTCCCTACCTTCTGATCCACCGCAGATGACACCTTCCTGATATACACTCTGAGCCCTTCTCTGGACACTGTGTTAACAATACTCTCCCCAAACGAGCTTTCAATTAGCCATACTAAATCTAACACCTTCCGTGGCCCTCATTAATGGTCTTAAAAGAACACCCACGTTAAAACAAATGCCCATTAGCTTCTTGCAACTTGTTCCGCTCGCCCCACACCGCCCCGCCCGCCTAAGCATCACTACTATGGGTATACTAAGGTTTCTGACTTTAAGAATATGGACCAAACTACAAAATACCCCAGGTGCGTCTCGCTATACTGTAAACTTATCCCTTCCAGACTCATATTAAAACATCTTCCACACTCCAAATGCATTCTTAGAATCAGACTTTCTGATTCCCAACAAAGGCCTCATTGCCATCCACTGCCAAACCATACTTAGTAAACACTGACTTTCCTACCGATCCTTGACTTTCAGCGATGTTCATTTACAAAATAGACTGCACCAACATCTCTACTCAGGTCAAACTGTGAAATGCAGTACTCAATCCACAGTTTCCCAATTCAGTTTTTCACCGAAAAGCCCCACAGACTAATAGCATAACTACAACCACTGCGCCGTGTATCTCTTAAACTCAGCTGGACCCCTCCGCTATTCTATTTCCAGTCACAGACTCACTGGTCTCAGATGGAAATCCTTATAAGTCGTCTCTTATACGAAAGCTCCCCTCTAAGTACCCAGCTTCACTTCACTCTCTTTAATAACAACAATCACCCGTAGCACGCGCTCCAGCAGGTAATCTCACTTCAGGTCAATCACCCAAAGGCCAACACCACTCTTATGTGACCCTTTCCTTTCCAGTAACTCTCTGCTACACTATTGTACTGGAAGAGCACATTGGTCAACAATATCCGGAACTGGAGCCTCCATGTAGTAGTCACTCCACTATACTTTAAACAATCGAGCTATATCCGTATCCGCGTAGCATGCTTTGTACAATTGTAGCCCATACTGCTCTTTTTCTTCTTACGGTACTGTTATCCGACATGTCCAACCACTTGTTGTTATTCCAATGTAAATTCTCGTTGTTGTACTTTCGTTTCTCAACACGCTTCTCTGCATTTATACTTGGCCAGGTCAGCATGTGTAAATGAGAATCTGTTGTTCCAATACTAGCCTACACTGGTTAAATAAAGGTAAAATAATAATAGTAAATATATTATATTAAATACCGACTTAATTACTTGTATAGAGTGAGACATTTATAGGACGACAGCATATTGTGCCTTTGCGATTTGTGATTCACTTAGGACTACCAAATTAAGACACGATGGACCTAATCCAGTGTTATGCAGAGAAGCTTACCCAGGAGGCTCCCAGTAGACCATATGCTCTGCAGATATGGCTGAACACGTGTTACCCAGCTATAATAAATGCCCAACGGGCCTGACTGTGATCTGAGCAGTTGTTACGCATTTGAGACGAGTATCATCTCCTAACCACTTTTAAGGGCCCGCAACAAGCATAGGAAAGTAACCATAAAGCTATAGAGTTAATGGAATTTGAGAGACAAATTATTGTAAGAGCACTCCAGAGCTTCCCAGCATCAACACAGCCCTACAGCACCTCAGGCATCATCTGCAGCATCAAGCTACCATGCACCATGCAGACCAGAGTCTATCATACACAGTCATATCAGCCAACATGCTATTCAGCAGTCTAGCATCCGTTTGCAGGCAGCCAGCATCACAGCACATTCACTCTAGTGTATTACAGCATACTGCATCACTTACAGAAATACAATATCACATATTAGACTCATACCCAGGACAGTTAAACATTAGACATCTACCCACAGACACATATAAATAACTCAATGCTACCATGCAATCAACTCATCAGCACAGCTACAGGCCATATGGACTAGCCTACTCACCAGACCGAATCAGGTATCTATACAACATTCTAAGCACTACAGTCCTAACCTCCAGCTAAGACAAGCTATCAGCAATCGGCTTACAGCATCATAACTATCAACTAGTATGAATCCACAGTCCTACTCCTAACAAGTCAATGCAAGCTACAGCATTTAGCAACTCAATCATCTAGTCTTACAGAAGAGTCATCTAGACAGCATCTGCATCTTTAACCTCCAACAGCAGACTAGCTAGTCGAAATCTAACATTTACTTATGATGATCGATATGCAAGATTACTAACATCCGACCACACCCTAAACAGGTGTTAATACAAGGCATATATATATAAATAATAGTAACATAATTTAAGAACTAGTCCATACTCCAGATACAACCTTTTAGGTAAGCCAGATTAATAATGTGTTTTTATATCAATTACAGTATTCTTCGGAACCCAGAGCGACAGTCGTAGGTAGGAGTTACAGTGTAATCCAGTGCTATGATTACTACCCAGGCCATAGTCGCAGCAGGACAGTTGTGCATAGAAACTGAGGATGGAGACAGTTATCGATATGTGTAACTCAGCACGGCTAGTCGTGAACACGTCTATGATGCGAAGTACGAGGTAAGGATGAATCTAACTACAAGTTATAGACACCATGAGCAGTGCTAGACCTGCAGGAGCGATAACAGTAGGAGACACGTGGTTATGGTAACCCAGGCCAGTGGTGTGTGAATAGTACTAGCTGGTAATCACCAGGCAGTATGATGTTTTACCAAATGATACAACGGAGACAGTGATACTGGTAAACCCCGGCCATGAGGAAGCTTTGGAATAAGGTGACAAGGGAGTTTGTAAGGTGAGACAAGTGATGAACATTGGATAAGAACGTATCTTAGGGTCGTCAAACGAGACAGACTCTAGCACAAGTGTGTGTACATATACGACGCTAACTCTCTATAGTGCATACCGCAGAAAGTGGGAGTCACTGAGGGAAATGTTCCATAAGCTATCAACTCGACATTAAGGTGGTAGTATAGCAACTAGTATCGCTCTTACCGGCAGCCTCATAACTTTATATCCGCATCTACATATAGGCAACCTCGATTATCGAACATGGTAAGACTTCACAGCAGCTCTCATGAAACCTTAATCGATGTAAAGTGCGCACCACCTCAGCTCTTACACCGTGCGAGAATCGACGAGAACTTAACCGAACTCAAGTGTCTAGTAGAAAGTCAGACCCATTCCGGATGATCTACACGTAGATAGCGTGAGATTGGTGCTGCACAGATCGGTATTGGCAAAGGCGCGAGCGAGCGAAATGTGGAGACTCAGTAGTGTACGAGCTCTCACTGTGACAATACAGACGAGGCTGCCTCGAGCAGTGTTGAGCCATAAGTTAGTGACAGTGCATTACCTCCTCTGAGCATCTAGTATCTGCTAGAGCCGGATGGAACCCAGAGGATAGGTCAGCATATACAAGCCGCCCGGCGAGGCGTTTAAGTGTGGGTACGCACATGGTCATCACCATAGTATCCTCCCACTAGGCTAACTGTTCTCAGCGCCATGTACCTAGGTCTTAGATCGTATGAAACACAGTATGCGGCCAAGGAGCATGAATTCTCCCCAGAGACAGTGATTCATGAAATAACTCATGACACGCCAGGAAGCTGTGAGGAACTTCAACTAATCCCCTCATGCATACCTATAGGCTTGTACGGGAGTTATCATGAGTGCTCCATATGAGGGGTGATCTCTTCATTAATCGACTGTTTAGCTAACGCCTACTTGCTCACAGGGTTTAAATCATCCAGGTTCCAAGATAGTGCTGCTGTCTCTACATACTAACGAATCTTAGACCTCCACGCCAACAGTTTACATAGACTCTACAACGCCAGAGACTAAGACGTTAATAGGAACACTCTCTCAAGACTTTCGTACCCAACCCCTACAGTCCTTCTAATCCTTGCGACAGACAGCTTGGAATTCGTGAGTTAACCGTGTTAAGGCAATAGTCCAGCAGGCCCCAAACGGTCGGCTATGTTACCGGAAGCAGACGGCACCAGATTTATCCGATCGTAGTTGTTATGCCAGCTAAGAACCTATAGACCATATGCGTAAATCGCACAGAGACGTTCCGAATATGTCACCTCGGTAATCTCAGTATCGATACTGATGCGTCTTCATCCGTAGTCTTCACTAGATGACGCTTGAACGCCATGAACCCGCTAGGAGCGGTAACCCATCCAAGGCCGCTCGATGTCTTCGTGTTAGGACAACTTCGTCCAAGCCCATCTCGCGATTGATGCACACCTGATCATGAACTCCAAGACGCGAAAGTGAAATAATCGACTTCTATAGAGCATTTCATGCCCTCATTTCTGTGCTTACCAGCCAAGATTACAAACAGCATTGCGTTTCCTAACTCGTGCTACATGTGTAGGCAAAACCATTAGCGCGACGCTCGTCACTAGCCAACAACCCTAAGCTGTGGGCACTCCTCCTTAGCTCTTCTTCATTACCCGTGCAGTATGTTATGTATTCTTCTACGACAAGATCCTAGAGTATGCTGTAAGCCCTACATCCTCCAGTCTCAGATTGCGTGTTACTTACCTCTCCACTCTCTGTCTGCCATGTACCGTCCTGGCATGCGATATTAACCGATCAAATGAACTGCGATCTCCTCTCCCAGGCATATGTAGCCAAACCAACCAGGCGTCCCGTTGATAAAGGCTTGGAACTCATCATCTCGGACGATGCTCCGTAGCTCCTCTCTCATTCGATGCTTCAACGGTTGTCATAACATCTCCCACCAGTCATGCTACATTGCTGCTGCGTGCTCAATAGTGGAAACGACCACGAGTGGAGGATGCTGCACCTCTCCTCCATTCTCCTCAGGCGTCCTCTACGTTCCCTCATGCCATGCAATGGTCGTCAGCACACGGACAGGAGGGGAGGGACGAGCTAGGATATGTTAGTGGATTGTTTCTCACCACCTAGGTAAAGCTTGATATAGCTTTATGCAAACGAGGAAGCTTGTGAGAAACTAAAAAGTTTTGATGGAAACCATTACCTCGTCAGGGTGCCGAGCGGATGAAAAGGTCGATCCGTACGAATGTAGAAACGGAAGACTAATAATAAATACCCAGGGCCAGTTGCGAGTATGCGATCTCCAAGCATCGCTCCACTACTCTCATGAGAGTCATGCCCACAATATGAGGAATTAAACACCAGCTAGACTTAATAGTCTAGATCCAACTATTTGAAAGGTATGCAGAACAGTGAGTGTAAACTCCAGGCCAAGATGAAAGACAGTATGAGGACGAATCAGATATTGTGGTTAACATGCAGGAGTGTGTCAGAAAGCAGAAGAGAGGAGACAGGGATGCGTAAACCCCAGGGTCTCTAATGAGGAGGTGACAGGACAGAGACAAGTTTGATGTACCCAAGTGAGCGGAGGTGAACAAACAAAAAGAGAGGAAAGCAGTATGCATAAAGCCCAGGCAGGATGTGAGATAGAACAGGAAAGTACAGTAGAGTGAGTGCTACATCACATAGACAAGTGAAATAAACCAATAGCAAAATAATCAAGCAAAAACACAGACGCATCAACCAGCCACTCCTCACCACCAAAATACAAGCATGATGTTCTCCAGAGGCAACAATAGACGGTATAACGACACACATTGAAACCAAACGTAGTGATTGAGACTAGTACTGAGGTTGACATAACCAGCAGTGATTGTAACAAATGGTAAAGCACAACGGTGGTTAAAGACAGAACAGAGGTCCAGATCACGAAGAAGAGAGAAAAAGCACCATACACAAAAAGACAAACTACAACCACCTGAATCCAGACACGGGCAATCGCGTTACTTAGGCGAAAATCAGCCTCCTTATGCTTGCTATCCACAACTAGGTCCTCCACCAGCCACCATTACTATCCACTAAACAACGATGTGCAACCAACGCGAATCAGGAAAATCCCTAATCAGCCTAGGCACCAGGCGTCGTGAATGGCACCACCGGAACTGTGGAAGAATAATCTACCACTTTTTAGATACGGAGCAGCGTAATGGCGCAGAACGTGCTACATAATCAACCAAATCCGCGACATACGGTAATGCCAATATCACACTATACACGTCAACGATTCACTTCATGAGAGATCACTACACATCACACGACATCACGTGAACATCTCGCAGACGAAGAGAACCAAACACATCTGAGTCATCATAATCAATGCGTACAATTAACATTTCTAGAGACGCAGGCCACAGACCCGAGTTACGAGACCTAAACGTTACCGCCAGGACACCGATCACTATATCCCATCCACTCACGAATTTTAGTGACCGCAACAACGATGAGCACCATTCGCCACCACTGGCCCTCCTAATTCTCTTCCGGAGAGCCAATCGAATCTGCCTAACCAGGCGGACCACCCTATTCACGTTCGACGGACATCAGACAGAGACACACCAGCCAACATCATTGGAGGGACCCACATTAAGCCATACTAGCTTTTGGCAAGACTCACCTCAGCAATCGTCTGCGATAACCGCCAACCGGATAAGTTCAACAAGCAGCTTGTCCGCTTACCAACCGTACACCACACTCTGGCAGAGCCCTCACCACGACAAGCTCACCACCCACAACATCCAACGACTGGCCGAGAGCCCAGACCCATTCACTCAAATCCGCTTTCCCTGCCCACCCCTCCGGCCACCACTGTCACATACTCATAGCATCTCCCGTAGGAGCGACACAGTGACCGACATATGCAATGAGTCATATGACTCTCCGTCGATCTCGTTTGGCTACTGTTGATGACACCTATCTCCTCCACTGCTGCACATAAACGCTAGCCCTTCACCTCTATGTAGTGATTTTCATACATCAGCAATGACTCTTCACGGTTAGCCCATCTAAACATTGTACCGCTGGTGCCTAGCATCTCTAGGTAGAGCCTAGAACCACAGCCTACGCCTGACGGAATATCGACTAATAATCCTACAGCGGCCTGTTTGAATGGACACCTAAACCAAATAGCCTGAGACACAACCAGTGTTTGACTGAATAAGGATTGAGCACTCTCTCTCAGACTTATCACATAACCTCCTCGTGAGTACAGAGATGGCAACTACTTTATGCACCTCCGTTCATGCGTGGAAAAAGGTTGTCGTACTCTTCGATTCCTGCGCGACTGTCTTAAGGGTGGCCACACAATGGTGACTGCTGACTTGGGGGAGACCTCGGAGCTTTCACGTGGACATCAGGCTGTGTTGGACTGAAACTGCTGTGGACACCTTCGACAACTAAGTGAATTCTGACAATGGTGATCGAGGAGACCAGCATGGCAGGCTATGACTAGTGACTAGAGATGCGGCTGGAACGAGATTGGCTGTAGGATGCATCTCGAACGCTTCCTGATAGATGTATACGTGGGCATCTGCTTCGTTGAGTGAGTACTTGACTGCATGGTTGAACTGAACAGTAAGTTAGATGAGAATCGTCGGTCGCTAGGCTGAGTTGGAGTTGTGCTTAGTGACCTGAATTGCATGGCTTATCTGACCTCTACCTGTGGCAATCGCTCACTGATGCTGCCATTAGTACGTGGAGACATAGTAACTGCTTGTGTGAGACCTGCACTGTGCTATATGTGCTCGTGGCTACTATGATCGTCTGTGTGAGATCGCTCGAACTCTGCTCAGTGAGCATGTGATGTAGGCTGACGTACTCTCCGCTTATTGGGTGTGGACGCTTAGTGACGACGAGAAATTTAGTGAGTGGCGAGAGATCTAGTATATGATATCTCTTTCTCTAAGATATGTGATACCTGTAGTGTGCTAATTGACGGAGCTAGTTTCGCTGGCTCAAGTATCTGAGTACGACTTGTCAACCGGTCAGTTGTGCCCGTTTTATGAGCTGGAAAAAGCTAGTGGCATATACTGCTTATGGCTGGTGGTACGTCGCGGCACATGACCATCACTAGGTGTCGCTACATAGCACTGGTGAATTTGACTATGTGTTTCTTGAGCATAACTAGCTCCATGTATTATTCTGACATAAGATTTAGGCTTGAGCAGGCGCCCAGGCTATCCTATCTGGGTGGCCTTGTACATGTGTCTGCGCTTCTTCGCCCTGCAATGCTTCCCTTCGGTGTACTCGTAACGCTCTGTAGACCTGATTCTTACGCTCTCTCCCAATATATGCATTCGCTCCTTGACCTTCGATTACCGGTCTAACTCTCCTCTCCATCGGTCTATCTCTTGGTTCACAACTTATACTTACTGCTCATCGATCTCTCTCGATATGAACTTATAGCGTGTACTTTCCTTTCGCGTGCGCCGACGACCACCTCTATGTCTGCGTACTTGACCGGCCTGGTGTGGACTTGGACCCTCTTGACGTTCGTACCCCCTAGTGACTTGACGGCTCGTGTGTCACTGCACGCCTCGTGCTCTCCTCTACGTCTCCTTAGCTTCGTACATGCTACTGCTTCTGTTGGTCTCTCACTCATATGTATCGAGCCTATATACTGTATTGCATTAGCATTATGAGTATCTGACAGCTGCCATTTAGTTAGACGTACATAATCATAATTCTTTGCAAGTCCTGTGTAACTACTCACTCCTCTTTATCGGTGAGGTTTCGAAACTAGTGTGACCTGTACGTACATCTGTGCTATTTGTACATCTAGCATTGTGTTTAAGTACAAAACTATGGAACCTGTTCTTGCTCTGGCCCTTGTCACTCTGGAGGTCGCTGTCTGAGCGCGCCTCTCAGCTTGTAGGCTACCTGTACTGCGTGCCTGCGTATGCGCGTCTGGCTCTTGATCTGACAGCACTCAGTGTAAGCACTCTGTAGCCCTCTTGCGTTAGCTATACTCCTGCTGGACCCCCTACTTGGTCTCTCGTAACTCGACATCTCAGGCCTTATACAGTTGCTACTTCGACCGTCTGCGTATGTGTCTTCTTGCTTGCAACTCGTTATGTACCTCACATGTACGTGCCTTCATCGGCTGCCTGCTAACCCTATCGTATATCCTCTGCAGCTGCTCGTGTGGCACCTTGCGATACGTCTGACTGCTAATGACCATCTGAGAGCCTGCGTGCTGTGGAGTTACCCTTATAGTAGACTTTGCCCGTCTAGCCTGACTGGAGATCCTCTGGTGCTTCTGGGCACTTCTGACCGAGACCTCGCTCAGGCCTTCTCGGGTGAGCACTACTGACGCTGGTCTCGTCTATGTAGCACCGTACCTGCCCTTTAGTATCTGACTCTGCTGGAGTGCGACCGTTCTGTAGTGCTCCTTGCGTGAACACTCGGTGAGAGGTTAGCCACTTCGTCATAGCAGCTTGACTGTCCCTGCTGTGTGCTCTTCTTCTTGGGCCGTCAATAACACATACTAGTACCTCTGTCTTGGTAGGCCGATCCTAATATGCATGGCGCTCACGACTGTGCCACGTCTCCTACCGAGCGTCATCTACATGCGCCTCGTAGAGCGCTTCCATGGCCCCTACTACTTACTCAGCCTCCTCGAGGGCCAATCACATCTTTTCAAGCCTCATGCTGAGAGCCCACTCTGCGTTCCTACACCTACTAACGTGAGCTTTACACATACGTAGTTGGCGTGCATGTTCGACGTGTAGTGCTACTGTGAGTCAAGCTCTCTCAAGACCTGAGTTGAGCGCGTCATAGCCTGTTACGTGGCACTGCGTGGTTGTGCTTTAGGCAACTGCTAGCGCGTCTGGAGACTGCGTGGCGCTTTAGCTGGCCGTTCTATATGCCGTGATCATACCTTGACATGTTTGCTGTCATGAAGGTGGTGCTGCTGGGTCTCAGCAACTACTAGCCGAATCTAGGGCCCGTTAGCACTGTCTAGGACTCTCTACGACTCGTAGCCCTCTGGCCCGCATCATAGGCGCATCTTCTCGGCTCTATGACCTCTAGTCCTGGGCTGAGCGTCTGAACCTCTTAGGATCTTACTGGGAGGACCGTAGCTAACGACTCTCACCTCTAGGCCGGATACTGAGAGCTCTGGTTCTTCTACACTCTTAGCCTGCATAGCCGGGTGACTGGCCGGTTACGTGAGAGCCTCCAGACTGGAGCGCTTGAGGCGCGATCGTGAGCAGTCGTGCCACATACACTCTTAGCCTGGCGCGAGCATCTATGGGTCTCTGTCCGGCGCGGTGCGTCCGGTCTAGACAAATTGAAGATGTTTGTGTTTTTGTCTCTTTGGTAAGAGGAAATGGAATATATAAAGCGTGTGTGGCGTGGGTATGCTCTCTCTCTCGCCGTCGACGCAGAAGGGGACATTTCATCAGCAGGAGCGTTTACTATATCTCACTGGAAGAAGGGCCAATTGAATGAGATTACGAGACGAGATGCTAGGAAGGGATGACATAACGATACGTTAGAAAAAAGACTGTGTGCAGTATCTGTGAGTAGAGAAAAGAGAGAAGGAGTCAAAGGGAGAAGGGAGGTTATTTTAGGCTCTGTGGATTGAGAAGAGGAGCGACCGGTGTAGAGAACTTGTGAAGAGAAGCGTGGAAAATAGGGGGAAGAAAACCAATGGGAAGTATTGATGATTAAAATCACTTATGGTTGCTGTATGATATAATGAAAAGATGAGTGGAGAATCTCGTTGTTGCTTTTCTTCAGGCGAAAGGTAATCATGAGCTTCTCCGCTGCGCGACAGATGTTCGCTGTGGGGTAAGTCACGGGTGAGGATGATGACCCAAATGGGAACCAACCGTGAGACAGATATGATTTATCTCGAGGTGCTATATGCAAACTGGTGATGAAGATAGCAGCCGATGCACATCTATCGAAGTATTTTACTTGTGCAGCAAGGTGATAATAGTAGAGTCATTGAGTGCTTATGAGCTCCCTGCCACCTGAATGAGAGCGTACTTGCTACGCTTACACCACAGCCGTGCTCAACCGAATCAGGGAATACTTCTGAGGCTCCTCTGAGAGCACTGACCTACCGTCCCGCCCTCAGCGCGCCGCGCGTTTTTAGTTACTCAAGCCTTCTTGCCTGAGAAGGAGACGCAATGGATATACAGAGAGAGATATGAGAGAGTGAGATTGAATTAGGATGGGTGAAGAGCATACGTGAGAGTACAGAGAGACAGAAAAAGAACCTGGTTAAAGAGAGACGAGATGGATAGCTTTATCACGTCAATCCAGGTCCATTCTACCAGTAACCAAAGAGTGTACGTCCTACAGCTCTAAGCCACAGGAGGACGAAAGAACGTAACATCCTCTCTCCTCGTCTCCTCGTGCTCCTCTCTCCTCATCACCCTCTCTCCTCTCCCCTCCCCCCTCGATGCTACCCCTCTGCCCCTCGTGCCGCCTCTCTTCTCTCCCCTCTCCCCTCTGCGTGCGAGCGTGCAATCGTGCCTGCAATGAGCTCGAGAGAGATGGGCTCGAGATCTAGAGACGCAGATCTGCGCCAGGGCGTGTTACACCAGTAGATTCCGCGAGTCATGCGCAAACACTCGTGAGATGAGTCCACTATGACCCAATCTCCCAGAGATGGGGGAAGAGAGGAGAGAGAGGTGCGTGAACTGCGCAGTCTATGCTCCGCTGCGTGCCCCTCTCTCCTGTGAGCTGACCGTACGTCGCGTCCATCGTCACCCTACTCGTGCGATATGAACGAGTTTCTGGAGTACAGCACGGAAATGGCACACAGTTGGAGGTCATGGCTGCGAGTGTCGTAGATAACATGTTCCGCGTTCCTGCGTTACCCAGCAGCTCGTGGGGCTTGTTGTGAAGATAAAGTGAGCCCATCATTATGGAACCCGTGCTCTCACAAACAGTCACCGACGTCATCATCAAGCGTCAGTCACCAGCGTCGAGAGCATCCGAGTCCATGCAGTCCAGCTGCTACTTATACCGCTTCAGACCGAGCGAGTCTGACTCAGTGTGTCCCAACACGAGCCGTCCAGCTTACGCCCCATGCACGTCCGAGTTCTACCTAGCGCATCCTGTCACCCGCTTCCAGATCACTTGAGCTCGTTTCCCCAAGTTCCCGCATCCTTCGTCAGTCACATTCACACATCCAGCATTCCGTGCACCTGTTAGGCGTCCCTCCAAGATCCTCCACCCAAGCCGTCCCATCCCTGAGTCTCTCACCAGCGTTCAGTCACCGCTGTCCAATGGTTCCTCATCCTGCTACTTATTACAATGCGTCCCCAACGATCTGCGCGTACGTAGGCGTTGTCCCAGTCCTCACCCTTACGCGCTTAGCACTCTCCCTACCAGGTCGCTTCAGCTCTCACTAGCGTCTCATAGCGCTTTCGTACCTAGTGTCTACTCTCGCACCAGCGCTGGACGTTGCAGTGCTCCACAGGCTCCCACCCAGAGGCGTCACCTCCTACCGCCTGTCCTCATACCTGGTTCACCTTTCAAGTTTTGTCCTACTGCTCATCCTGCGCAGCTATCTGTATCTATTACAGATGCGAGCACCATCTGAGTCGCTCACCCACGCAGCATCATAGTCACACACACGCAGCCTGCGTTCTCATCGAATCTCCTGTCTATATTTTACATTCCAGCAACACAGGCTCACAGTTCGGTCCACAAGGCTCCTCAGAGGCCACCTTCGTTCGATCTTCATCCAGTCATCCCAAGTCATCTATTGCCTGTGCTCACATCAGATGCTTCGAATTAGCCCTTGTTCTATGTCCCCTGGTCACCAGCGTCAAGTCACCTCACCGCCCTGTTCTAGCATCATTCTCCTGTTCAGCTCCTCCACACTTAGCTGTGCTTCTACCATGCCGTCTACGTCCTAGCTGCGTTCTCATTCATTTGTTCCAAAACAAGCGTTCATCCTTCAACCAGTCGTCTCTTAAGGTCTCAAACTACAAGCGGACTCATTCACCACTCGAATGAGTCACTAGCTTCAGGTATCACCAGGGTTGGCTTGTCAAGTCTACACCAAGCCCGCTCCAAAGCTCACCGAGCATCAGTCACCTAAGCGTCTAAACGTCAACCAGCGTGGCTCAAAGTTCGACGGCATTGTTCATCACTGAGCGCCAGTCCACCAGCATTCAGTCATTCCAGCATCTCTCTAGTCTACCAGCATCCAGTCACTAGCCTTCAGTCATCGCAGCGATCACACTCACCAACGGGCCGTCAGTCACCAGCATCAGTCACTAGCATCATCAGTACCAGCCGCTCAGTCACCATTGTCAGTGTTCTAGCCTAGCTGTCGAGCCAACTATGTCAGACATCACTCCCAGCTTCAGTCCTTACCAAGCGTCAGTCGTCCACGTCAGTCAACCAGCGTCAGTCACCAGCATACAGTCACTAGCCGTGTCAGCTCAGTCCACGCTCCAGTCATACTAGTCTAACTCGCCATCGAGTCACCAGCGTCTAGATCCACCATCATCAAATTGATCAGTCACCAAGGCGGTCAGGCTCACCAGCATCACTTTAGTTCGACCTAGTCGTTCCAAAGCTTTAGTCACCAGCCCCCTTTTCATGTCACCCAGGCATTTCACTAGCGATCAAAGCCACCCAGTTCCAGTACACGTTCACCTAAGTGTCAAGCAAGTCACTAGTGTCAGTCACTCAAGCTTCATTGTCACAGCTATCAAGTCAACTAGCATCTAAGTCAACACAGCGTCAAGTCACCATTGTCAGAATTCCACCATCAAGCGTTGCTCTATGTTCACGTCAGCTTCAGGCGAGGGTTTGTGAAGTTGAGATAGTCCGTGTTGTGTGTCCGTGTGTGTGTGTTTTGTCGTGCTTGCGTGTTGTTTGTTGTATTCAGCTGCGGTGTTTGTTTGTTCGTGCGTCGCTGTGGATGTGTTTGTGTGTCTACTACCTCGCTATGCTGTGCATGCCAATTAGCATTTCATGGCTTGTGTGCGTGCGTTGCGTGTATAAACTGCTCGATGTGTTCCGTGTGTGTGTGTGTTTTGTGCAAGTGCTGTGTTTTGTCCGATGTGTGTGTGAGATGCTGTGTGTGAGGTGCAACAGCACCGTACTGTTGGGCTTGCTGTATGTTGTGATGGGTCGGGTTACATGTGTGTGGTGTGGCAGTGCGCTGTGTGTCGCGCCAGTTATGCGTGTGTGCGTCCGCGAGTGCATGTTTGTCGATGTGTGTGCTCAGTCATTGGTTTTGTGCGCGTCATGTTTGTGCGGTAGTGTGTGTGTGTTTGATTCAGTGCGTGTGTGTGTGTTGTGATGTTGTGTCCGTATGTGTATAGTGTCATTAGTCAACGACCATCATGTTTCATTGATGCTGTGTGCGTGCGTTGCGTTTGGAGTGAGGTCAAACATCTGTTGATGGTCTCTTGTCTAGTTTGTGCTCGTCGTTTGTGTCCGTGTTTGCGTATGTGTTGTGATGTGTGTGGTAGGTGATGTTTTGTTCGTGCGTGTAAAATGTGTGTATTGTCCGTGGTGTGTGTCTTGTCGTGCGTCAAAGAGGCCTCCTGTTCTCATTTCGAATGCGTGTGTTTGTCCGTGCGGTGCGTGGGTATGAGTTTGTCCTGTGTGTGGTCGAAAGCCATGTAGCGTGTCATGCTCTGTGCGTGTTCATTTGGATTGTCCTGGTGTGTGTTTGTGCCGCTGCGTGCGTGTGTGTTGGTGTGTGTGGTATTGTTTTGACTGTCATGGACTTTTTACATCCCAACTCCTACTGTAACTTGCTCTTCCCTCCATACTACGCATTCCTTCCCACCACAGTGCCAAATAACCTCAGTGCCCAGCTAGGCTTAGGATCGAAACCAGTTGCGTGATTTAGTGGCCTGCCCCACGTAACTCACTCATATGTTTAATGCTCTATGTGTGGGTAGCTGCCTGACTGGTCTGTTTGTCTTAGGAAGGAATTACAATGCCATGTGGACACAGATCCGGTCTGAGTGAGGTAACTGTTCAACTGTCTCCATCCTGCTACCTTTCTCAACTCATTCGTCAATTGCCTGCGGTTACATCCGCATCAGTGCTGCCTCCTTCATGATCCTTACCAAAAATCTCTCTGATTCTGCTCTAGTGAGTAGTGGTATTTTGTGTTTCGGGTCCTCGCAAAACTGCGACTGGTTAGGTGCGTGATGCTTCACAGACCCATCCTATCTTCATGAGGTTTATGTACAAGTCAACATACCAGTTTTCTGATCTCCACTCCGACTGTCTCTCTCGTCTGCAAACTCACTGCCTGGGTGACCATCAACTGTCTCCTCCTCGTCTTCAAACTCATCTGCCCTGGGTTTACCATCACTGTCTCCTCCTCGTCTGCAAACTCACTGCCGGGTTCCATCACTGTCTTCCTCCTTTCTTCAAACTCACTTGCCTGGGTTACTGTCCACTGTCCCTCCTTGTCTTCAAAACTCACGCCTGGGTTACCCATCACTGTCTCCTCCCCTACGTCTGCAAACTCACTTCCTGGGTATAACCATCACTGTCTCCTCCTCGTCTGCAAACTCACTGCCCTGGGTTACTGTCACTGTCTCCTCCCTGTCTCAAACTCACTGCTGGGAAGTTACTGTCACTGTCTCCTCCTTGTCTTCAAACTCACTGCCGTGGGTTACCCATCACTGTCTCCTCCCTTGTCTTGGCAAACTCACTGCCTGGTACCTCACTGTCTCTCCTCGTCTTCAAACATCACTGCCTGGGTTTACTGTCACTGTCTCTCCTTGTCTTCAAACTCAGCCTGGGGTTACTGTCACTGTCTCCTCCTGTCTTCAAACTCCACATGCCTGGGTTACATCACTGCTCTCCTCCTCGTCTTCAAAACTCACTGCCCTGTGGTTATGTCACTGTCTCCTCACTTGTCTTTCAACTCACTGCCTGTGGGTTACATCACTGATTCCATCCTCGTCTGCAAACTCAACGCCTGGGATTACTGTCACTTGTCTCCTCCTCGTCTTCAAACTCACTGCCTGGATTACCACACTGTCTCACATCCCTCGTCTTCAAACTCAATCTGGGCCTGGTTACATGTTCACGTGTCTCCTTCCTTTGTCTTCAAACTACACTTGCGGCCTGGGTTACCATCACTGTCTCCTCCTCACGTCATGCAAACTCACTTGCCTGCGGTTACTTCACTGTCTCCTCCTCGTCTTCAAACTCACTGCCATGGCGTTACCAATACACTGTCTCCTCCTCAGTCTTCAAACTCACATGCCTGGGTTTACCATCACTGTCTCCTCCTTGTCTTCAAACTACTGCCTGGGTTACCATCACTGTCTCCTCCTTGTCTTCAAAACTCACTGCCGTGGGTTACCATCACGTCTCACTTCCTTGTCGCAAACTCCACTAAGCCTGGGTTTACCATCACTGTCTCCTTCACTCGTCTTCACAACTCAATCTGCCTGGGTTACCATACATGTCTTCCCCTCGTCTTCAAACTCACTGCTGAGTTACTGTCACTTGTCTCTCTTTACGCTCGTCTTTCAAACTCACTTGCCTGCGGTTACCATCACTGTCTCCCTCCTCGCTT
>NW_019943873.1:0-24743 GCF_002910315.2 Salvelinus sp. IW2-2015
AGGTAAAAGAATGCAAGAAAGTGATTTAAGGTCAGAGGGGAGTTAGAGATAGATAAGGAGAGGGGGAATGGTACGAAATAGAGTGAACATCATTTTTATTCACTGGTATCCAGATGTTATTTCTGTTCTCTCTCTCTCTCGGAGTCTGTTTTTGTGCAGTGGCTGCTGTGAGGTCAGAGTTGGCTTCTAGCTCTGCCAATGAAAGGGGGATGACAGGGGAAAGAGTTTGTAAAAGAAGGGAATAGAGAGAGAGGGAAGAAGGGAAGTGGGGAAGAGGCATAGGCACGTGCAGAGGTGTTGCAATGCTGTGCAGTTCTTCCTTCCACACTGACTGAGAGCATTAGTTGAGGAGAAGTCAAACGGATGTACATTCACCTGGTTTTCATTAACACAGACAATTTGTCACCTCCCCCGAATTCCATTCTCTCTTTCTCAGATGTTTTCCTCTCTCTCTCTTTCATCTGAAGGGCCAGACTCTCATTTAGTGCTCACGTGTGGTTTGAACTTCAACTCTGGGTCTCTCCAACACTGTCTCACAGTGGAGGAAACTCAACACTGCATCTGGGATGGATCTGGTGAGTGACGTAACAAACACAATAATAACACAGTAGCTGCCTGTGGGATCACAACAAAACATACACAAGAATACATACTGTAATAACTTTACTTTTTCGACATTCCCTGTCTGCTGTAAATGCTTCATGCTTTCTTTCATAATCTGTTTATAGCCTATGCCTCCTAGATCAGTACAGTATCTTGGTCATTCTATCTCTGATGGTTGGGGATTTTACAAGGCTCACATTAATTAATACTTTGAGGAAGTAGCCAGGGCAAAACAGGAACCCCAGTATTGCGACCTCTCTGAGGCCAAGACTAACAGATATAGACATACACATTCTGGGCAATCTGAACAGGGGAAAGGCTAAGAGCGACACTCATACACTGTTTGGGAAATTCGACGAAATCCTTCCAATACTGATACAGGTATTCCTATCTCAAGTGACCACAGAGAAATAGAAACAGAGGGGAAAAACGAAACTTTTGGTGTCTCTTCAAAATGTGCTTCTGGATGGTGGGAGTTCTGTGTGTGCTGATGTGTTTGGGAAATRATCAGGCTCAAGGTAAGGGTATTTCATTAACAAAACATTTAAATACCAATACCATGATACTGTTGAAAGTCATTTTTTCATGTTAGAAGTTAGAAATGTCATGATAGAAATTCCTGTTGTCATTTACAGAATTGTCTTTTCTCATCAACATTGTATATCAATGTATTTTTAGCGGGATATATCAAAGTATTGCAAATCAATACATAAGTAAGTTGCGTATTTGGTTCTTCGATGTCAGATTGAGCCTTACTCTACATCCCCCTGTGTAATTTAGAAGCCAACCCAGCCATCTCAATGCCGGACAGAATCAGAGTGGCTCTGGCAGGAGAAACGGTCCATTACAAACTCAGAGTGACCATCCCAATGAATCAGAGCTCCAGCGACTTAGTCTGCTCTGGGCCTCCAGACCAAAAGAAGATAAAAGAATGGAATATTCTCTTTTCTCCTGAAACAAAAACAAGCATATTTAATTGGGAAATAACAGCATATAACAGTMCGTACTCAGGAGAGTATAACTGTAAGTATAAAAATGTGGAGATCTTCTGGACCCTTCTGGTGAAAGGTGAGTGTGTGGTAGAAGAAGAAGAAGAAAATGAAGGGATGATAGAAAGATAACAGTTAGTCAGTTAGTGAAACTTCTGTCATCCACATGTTGAGTAACAGGAATTGTTGACATGATAGTGAAAACACAATCCCTTTTTAAAAGGGACCTTTTTTGGTACAAATACTGTAGATGTCAGCTGAATGTCAGATGCACGCCACCATCAACAACACACATGATTGTCATCATGAAAATAAAAAGCCCTCTAACTCTTATTTTTCACTTGACATTAATCTACTTCCAACCAAAGTGTTCAGCCATTGACTGACACTGGATAAACTCGAATGGTACCATGTTTATTGTCTCTGTATCTCTGTGTCTCTGTATTTGTCTCTGTCTCTCTGTATTTGTCTCTGTCTCTCTGTATTTGTCTCTGTCTCTGTCTCTCTTTCAGACGAGGGGTACTGGCAGCCTTACTCTGGTTTCAGCCTTTTCATCGTGTTGGGGGCTCTTACCACAGGCCTCCTCATCTTCAGTGTGATCGGCTCCATATATGTGTTCAAAAGCCAATGGGTAAGAGATTTGAGAAAGGTTTGGTGGAGGTTTTGAAACACTGTATATTTTTGTACCCTTCTGTTGTGGTTGATATGTTGTCATTGTATCAGTCCGTGTGTGTGTTAACTTGTGATTTCCAGGGTCAATTTATATTGAAGAATGGAAGTACCGGTAGTGGAGTAAGCAGAAGGAATAGAGGGGAGAATGAAGAGGAGGAGGAGAACAGTAAAACATCAGTGAATGCAGCTGCCTCTGCTTCAGTTTACGCTGTAAGCATGTCTCTCTATCTCCATTGACTTGCTGTAACTATATCACATTGATTTTATGAGTTGAACAAAAAACATTAGCCTTGACACATGTCAAAGCTGTGTGTGGGTCATCAAAAGAATATCATCAACAAAGATTCACTGTTTTGATTAACTTTCACATCCACTGTAGGCCCTATGTAATCTACAAGAATGAATGTGTCTCACCTGGAACTCCCTCCTCTCTCAGAGTCTAGAGTCTCCGCCAGCATCTGTCTATGAGGTCTTGACCCCAGGAGCATCAGCAGCAGCAGTAAACCGTGAATCTGTCCAGAGGAAAGTCAAAGTAAAGAGAAAGTCAAAGGAATCGGTCAGTGTGAACATACACTAACCAGGAAATATATATTACTAAAGCCTTGGTTTTGTCATTCCAGATATATTATATTTAATTGTATTACATTTTTCTAATATATTCTATTCCCCAAAATAGATATGAGTAGACCTATAGCTACCAATAACGTTGATAAAGACCTGTTCGAGTTAATGAGGATGCTACTGTCCTGACCTCTCTCCCACTCTCCTCCTACAGATGGAGAATGCAACGCCGCAAGGGGAAGGAATATTTGAATGCGTCTATGAGAATTTCTGACCTACTGGCATCTGCACTGTGTTTGGGAATCTATGTGCCTCTATTTTCCTGCCTTTGCAATCTCTTTTGTTCTTTTACACAGACCTAAAATCACGTATGTATTTTACCCTGCAGCTTCGTGACTTCTGTTGAAAATAAACTGCTGTGTCTCTGGTTGTTATCATCACGGAATGTCTCTGGTTGTTATTTTGTCTAATTAACAGATATCTGCAATATGTCAGATTAATTTTYGCGAGAGATTTTGCAAATTGAACCCCTGTACTCCAAAATCCCACCTTAATAAGGTTGTATCCAATGAGACTTTTAGGCTATTTTGAGTAAGAACGAATCGAAACGCGTCTCCCATCTCTACTTCCTGGTTTGGTTTATTTACGTTTTTCATCTATTGTTGACCATGGCAGCGGAGGGGGACTTTCTGATGAGATATCGTGCTGTATCAAATAAATTGAAAAAGTACGATTTATTACGTTCTTGTCATTGTTTTAGGTATCCATTCGAGTGACTATGTGTAATGCATGATCGTCTAATCTTTTGAATTGCGAGCCAGGATTTCACAGCTAACGTTAGCTAGCTAACGGTGGCCAGCTAAACTTGCTGTCAGTTCCATGGGTCCAAAGAAAAGCCCAAAAGCGTTTTATTTATTTTTTTAAACAATTTTTACCATGTTTTGGCTAATCTCATTAACTAGCTGGCACTAGATAATTAGTTAGCTGTTTCAAATGAATCCTTGTCCCTGAATGATAATGATTGTTTAGCTAACGTTAGTTTTCTAGCGTTGWAGCTAATCAGGTACTAGAGCAGTGGTTACTAGGCTAACGGTAACTAGCTAACTAAACATGTCGGACATTCTGTTGTCCCTACTGGCTTAGTTGTAATTTCACTTTGTCCACCTTAGACGTTTTCTTCGGAAACCCAATGTAGCAGAAGCAAGTGAGCAGTTTGGTGAGTAACTAATGTTTCCTGGAAAAGATTATGACTAATAACCATGTTTCTAACATATCAGCAATTCATTCATATGTTCATGTTTTCAGATGATGACCCCTACTATTAAGTACACCATTTGCACATTTCTGTTGATTATGTGGCTTGCATCTCACCCAGTATTTCTGCTTGGCTGCAGGTCAGTTGGCTAAAGAGCTGAAGCAGCAAGACTGTCTTCAGTATGCAGCCTTCTGTGACCTTGCAATGGCAAGGCAAGTCTCCGTCTCTAACTATTGCCCCCTAATCAGAACATATTGTTTGCCCTTATTAATATCATACAGACATGGGTAGCATAGAATGATGGATCAATATTGCCCTTTCTCCTCCATTGTAAGTATCCTACAACAAACATTATTTCCTACTACCTATTATAATGTAAATTAGATATCACACATAAAAATATATAATCTATACCTGTTATATCCTACCTGAACCCACAGGTGTGAGCAGACTCTTTTCAATGCTCCTGGGGAGGCCCTGGCCTTGACCGACGCTGCCCGGCTCTTCCTGCTCTCTGAGAAGGAGAACAGAGCACTACAAGCCCCAGGCTTCGACGAGCACCTGCAGGCCGCACTCAACTGCTACAGCTTTGCCATCAAGGTAAAAAAGACTACAAATGTTTGACATAATAGAATAGAGATACACAAACAGGTCATAAGTTAAAGGTCACGAACAGTCAAAATCATGTTTTTTGTGAAATTTGATATTTGGATAAAACCAGATCAAAGTATGAAACATGACTGTTGCTTCTACATTGGTAAAGTTTGATCATAAAGTTACTGGTCTCCTCCCCCATGTCAAACACTTTTATTTCAGGAGGCGGGATTATTAACGGGATAGGGGGACAGCACGTGTGATGTCACGTGTTTGCAGAGGGGCATGGTTTATATACAGTAGCTAGATAGCTACTTTACTGGTGCAAAATTTCACTGTAGGGTGTCAGCAAATATAATTAAAAGTTTACTCTTCATCTATGGCAAAGATACTTCCATCTGTGCCTGGTGTTAGCTAGTTGCTGTCTATCTTGGTCTTCAGCCAGCATGGAACAAAAGGGGGGGGACGGGCATTCAAAACTCTGACGCAATTGTCATGTCAACACATCCGTCAGCGCTGCTGTGAACTGCATCACAAGAGACATAGATGTATAAAATAAAAAACACATCATTGATGTAATTTCAATGTTATATTGAGTTGCTTTACATTTCACCAAATTTGCTTGAGATGATTTAACTGCAACACTGCTCACTGCATCCACGTTTCTTGACAGAGGTGTTTCAAAGAGCTGCCAGTCAAGGCGAGCTCATGAATATAAGCTTCCCTATTAAACCAGATGGAACTGACTGACATAAAGTGAGACAAAAGTGAGCTCAGCATTCAGTCTAGTTTAACCAGGCTTGGTGAACAACAGCTGTGAAAGGGAAAATGATCAATCAGAATATCTGTATTGGTTTTGCTAGGGCATTTAAATGATAATCTAATCCTCTTTAGTTTATTGTTGAATCAATCTGAACAGTTACAAAGAGATAGGCCAAGCATCTGGAGAATTTACCATACATACTAACAACCCATMTTCCCTGGCCTTTCCCCTAGAMTCCTCTGGAGACAGTAGTATAATSCTGTGTTTTACAAATGTGTTTCAGGTTTACATTGAGATGAACCAGCCTGTCATGGCCGCCAGTCTATCTCTGGAACTTGGCAATGCCCTCAAGGTAATGGACCAAACTGATCACAAAAGATAGATTGGCAACCATTTCTCTTCTATGTCAGTCTGTGTGGTGAATTAAGATCATATGATCATCCCTCTCATCCTCTTTTTTTTCTCTGTTTCTCTGTCTTCTGTTCTCTCCCCTCCCTCCCGCTCTCCCTTTCTCTCCCTCTCTCTCTTCCTCTCTCTTCTTATCTTCGTCTATAGGAGATGAACAGACCAGGTGAGGCCATAGTTCACTACCAGAGAGCAGCAGAACTACAGACACAGCAGCCAATTGAGTCTCTGCTGTCTATGGGAGAGATGGCCACCTGCAAAATACTCACCCGTGAGTACAGTGGCGGGATGTGTGGGGGTTGATGGGTCTGGACCATAGGTAAAGATTTGTGTTATTCTTTGTTTTCAACTCCGTATTGATCTCCGAGCCAGGAAACTGGGTTATGGTATGGGGATTACCTGCATGTGGTCCAGATGTCAGTTGAAGCATATACATGTGTTGGGGACTAGAGTATAGCAGGGTTGTGGTCAAGACCATGTCAATTCCAGTAAGTTGCTTTGGACATGGAATTTCTCCAGAGGAGTGCAATTCAATTTCTGAATTTACTGGAATTGATATTGAACTGACTCCGACTCTGGTGTGTGTTTCTAATCCTAACAACAACATCATGATCCTGTAATAGACATTGTCTGTTCTCTGTGTGTCAGGTGACTATGACGGCGCGCTGGCCGTGCTGACAGAGATGCAGCTGATGTGTCAGGAGAGGGGACTGCAACTGCCCGGCACCAGCACCCCCGTTGGTGAGGACATAATGGACTGGCCCAACACTTGTAGCTAACTCATCACTTCCTGTCTTAAAGCGAGAAGTTCATTAACTATTCTGAAACTGATAACAGTATGCTTTTCATTGTCTTCTTAGGTGCATTTCTGGACATTGTGGCCAAGTGTGAGATTTCCAGAGTACTTTTGCTGATGCTGCTTGAGGTATGCACAGCATAGGGAATATTGTTGTCCCCTCTTATAACATTACATTTCACTTGTATTCAATTCCTTCCTACAAACACTTACAGATTATTTATCACTGCTAAATTGCGTTATCTCTCTGAAAGCTGTGAACGAATGTTAATGTCTTTTGCAGCCTCCTCCCCAGAAGTTGTTGCCAGAGCATGCCCAGACCCTGGAGAGATACGCCTGGGAGTCGTTTGACCCTCATAGTCAGGGTAACTACACCACAGCCATTATTCTAACCTGACTGACCTTAAACACTCATACACACAARACTAGCAAGGTTGGGATGGGGAACAAAGTTCATAATTATATATTGTRAAASATATATTTCCAACCCTCTCATTGTAGTGACCTTCCTACCTGAGAATGTCTTCCTGCTSCTGCAGTCAGTTGTGGTATGTGGCATATTTCCTTACTAGACGATATCACACAAAATAGCTATGTATTGGCCCTTAATGTCCGGGTGAGGAGGTCAAGTGTCTCACATGAGGATGAATATGAGCATAATTGTAGGACTGAGTCAACTTTAAAGCAAGAAACCATCGTTGCTACATCTTATGAATGAATGGTGTATATACCCATTGATTCTTGAAGAATATAACTTTGTAAATGCCTCATGAGCTTAGTTCAACTGTCGTACCCCATCAGAACCCAAAATATAAGCTTGTTTTACTCCAATGTTTATAAACAATGCATATGTAAACAAAAATTGTACAGCCTAACAACATGGCTAAAACTATAATGTTGATCTCATGGATGGTCAGCCCTTGCATCCATAGCTCTGTATATGAATTAGAGTGGTTATGTTTCCCCAGGCCCATCCCTCAGCATTTTACAGAAACAAAGGCAGGGTGACGCTTTGTTATTGTTTTGATTTAAGGATTCTAGCTTTATGCTGATCTATATTCGTGGTTATGCTGGGCTTTCAAAGTCTTAAGTTTATAACAGTCTATCATTGTGTTGTTGCAGATGGCCTGCCAGGAAAAAGACACAGAGTCCCTCAAGTCTCTTCAACCTGAACTCTGGTAAGCAAAAATAAAATCTCAGCCATGTGGTAGCTATTTAGCTGCAATACACATTTCAATTGAGTTTTTTTCCTTATGGTTTTGTCATTGATATCTTGTCTCTAAATTATTAAGAACATTTCCGTAGACTGTAAGGAAAATGGTCAGTAAATTCTTCTTCTTCATGCCTCAGGCCTCTTCTATCAGCAGAGCAGAACCACCTCCTTCACCTGGTGGTGCAAGAGCGGATCACCCCCTCTGGACAGGGGATTTAGTACAGTTCAGATCAACTCACTACACCCCCTCGGAATGACACATAATGGAACATTCCTGTCTCGGTCTGTTGTAGGGCCTCTTGAATAATGTTTTGGTGGGGTTGCATTCACAAACACATTTTGCGTCTTTTCTAAAAATGTGGGAACCGGACCAAGCATGTCATTGTGAAGGACATACTGTACATCTTACTGCATCCCCTGTTATGCCTATTAGTGGTCGCAGGATTGCTCTCGTGGTGAAGTCTTGCATCAAATAGTTATTTATTGGAAATATGTTGAATAGATGAAATATGAAAAATATGCTTTTTTMGTAGCGTTTTTATTTTGTTAATAAATTGTATAGTCTGAACACACATGGCTTAAATTCCAATGTAATTACAAAACAGAATCCCTCTACTGCATTATAATAAATGGTGATATTACATACACCGCATTGACCTCTGTTCCTGGTTTACCTTTTTCACTTGTACAAATTAAAATGTACTTTGATATAGCAGCCAACCAAAACTCAGAATCACACACATGATTAAAATATATTTTGATATAGAAGCCAACCAAAACTCAGAATCACACATGATTAAAATGCCCTTAGAATACACGTTACGACAATTACACAACAAACGGTTACAATGTATTTAGATCAAAAAACAATTACAATTGGTTATAAAATACTTCAGTTATAAAAAATAAAAATTCWAATWCCTTTTAAAACATGTACTGGAAATTAAAGCTTGTTTGCTGATTGTTCAAGTACTGCAACAGGTACGTAGCATACCTTGAAAAATACAGTACTATATCAATTACACATTACAAATCTCCCATTTGAACAGGCATGCAGTAGTCTGCATAGAAATTGATTGTGCATACAATTCTTTGGGGTCCGCTCTCCCCCCTTCTGTACCACCTTCCTCCTCACAAGAAAAATCGGAATACTGGGACTGTTAATAAACTAAGACCCCTCCCTCCATCCCTTTCCAACACAATGCAAAAACGTAATAAAAACTATCCTTCCTTACAATCCTCCTCCCCTTCATCCCTTGTTCCTCTACTCGCTCTTCTTGCGCAGGACCACGTAGATGACGCCCAGTATGAAGGTGAGAACGAAGGAGATCCAGGCCAGGATGAAAGAGTGTCCGAACCAGCCCTGGTCCTGCTTGTGGAAGATGTCCGTGTAGATGGACGCAGCGATCATTACACACAGACCTGGATGGAGACGAGGGGAGATTTAAAAACACCTGTTAGGTTAATAACAGTTATGTGCTGTACTGGAAACATCACCTCAAAGTCACTCATAGGGCTGTAGACACAACTGCTGATGAGACTATTTCAACCTGAACTGAAATWACAGTGYTAGTTATAGCAATAAACAATAGTGTTTTTCAATCATGCTCATGGGGACCCACCCACAGGGTGTGCATTCAAAGACTGGATGATTAGTTATCAGTTTGCATCAGTTATTAGTTTGTTTGCTAGTGCTGGACTACAACAAAACATATACACTGTGTTTATATCAATGTCATTACATAGATTATACAGTATTAAGATGCAGATACAGGGACCCAAGCTACTTACAGGAGATGAGCATCAAGGCTCCAGAGAAGGTGAACCTCTGGCCCTTGGACAAGGTGAAGAGTTGAGCCACGAACACAAACAGGCCCAGGATGGAGAAGATGCAGGCCAGCACTGCCCCGGCCTGCACTACCTGGAGGTATTCTATAGGGGGATACAGAGAGAACAGGGCTCAATGAGATGGGAAGATGCACATACTGATCCTGACAAACTATACTCTTGTCATACAGAACAATGACAGTCATTTATTTTAATTAATAATAATTACAAAATATATTTATTTTTTTGTTCATGTCATGTAGGCCTACCAGCAGGGGTAGAAATAAAACCATTCTGGGAACTCACCACTGTAAAATGAACACATCAAAACTAGTTTCACTTTGGAAGCTTAATTCGACCCCTGCCTACCGAGCGAGTATAAGCATATGCACATGTCCACTCTATCTTGTTTTGGTAGAAGCTAATACTGTGTAGCCATAACAAGAGGTGAGTCCACAGATGCTGTATCTTAATGTGAGCCAGTTTCAACCAGAAGGAAAATAATCCTGCAGCAACAGGAAATGTGAATGACATTTTTTTGTAGGAGTTGATACATTTTTTGTTGGGAAAATCAAGTCAGACATTTTAAAGTAGAAATTACAAACTTTCGAAGCCTTCTCAAACCTTGAGTACACTACAAGTTTGTATTTCCTGCTGTGCCGGAAAATTCCTGCAACAACAGGGTCATCAAATTAAGATACGGCATCTGTACTATACCTTCAGCATAGTCTCCTTTGAGGTTGGTGTAGTGCCAAGTTGAGCCTGCCAGTTCCCACCGGCCCCACACGTCTGTGGCCACTGAGTCTGTGAACCACCAGGCCTYCAAAATACCACAGGAGAAGAGTAGCAAAGTCATTGTAACAAAACTTACTAACAGCTATATCATCTCATAACAGTGTTGTAACCGTGTTTTCAGTGTTGGATACTTAGGCCCAACAGTGGACATTTTTGTTCTAGCCCTGTATTTATTATGGGGTCCACAAAGACATTCTGAAGTTCATATGGAGCAGGAGAACAGATGGAACAGAAGGGGTCACTGAGGTGACATTGGAAGCATGTGAAAGTAAGAAAAAGGAAAGGGGATATTTATTTACTTACATTATCAATGGTTGCCACCAGAAGCAGGATGATGGCAGTAATGTGAAGAACAACGATTCCAGCCAGGACCAACATTGTGACTAACTGAGAAAAGATAAGTGTTGTGGAAAGATATACAGTGAGTAGGCTATGCTGCTTATTATAAACTGGGTGGTTTGAGCCCTGAATGCTGATTGGCTGAAAGCTGTGTTATATTAGCCCGTATACCACGGGTATGACAAAACATTTATTTTTACTGCTCTAATTACGTTGGTAACCGGTTTATAATAGCAATAAGGCACCTCGGGTGTTTGTGGTATATTTCCAATATACCAAGGCTATGGGCTGTTTCCAGGCCCTCCGTGTTGCATTGTGCTTAAGAATAGCCCTTAGCCATGGTATATTGGCCATATACCACACCACCTTCGGCCTTATTGGTTAATTATCTTACTAAATACGAGGCATAACCACATCTGGGTCAAATACATGTAAAATACTTTAAAATGCTTGTATTGTGCTTGAATTGGTTTGCCTACAATGGGAATAATAAAATATACCCAAAAGTGCAAACTCCCAGATAAATCAAGCACACATTAAAGTATTTGACGTATGTTTTTGATCCAGGTCTGGGATAGAAGAGCGCTCTACCTAAATGGTCAATTGGGCTCGTTTCAAATACGACTCAAATCATTGGATTCGATTGCTCATTCKCGTTTAGCCTATAAAAGGAGTTTATAGATTCGTTTATTTGTTATCAACTACAATTAGACCGCTTAGAGGGTAAAGTAATAATTSTTGTTTCTGTAGGTCTACCATCACAACAACATTGTTTAAAAAGTTACTCAAGTGTATAAAGTTATTAGGCCTAAAAGTTTACACTATTCGTTACACTAACTGCAGACTAATCATTATTAACCTGAATATTTGCATATATTTTTTTGACTCAATAGKAAGTTTCAGTAGAGAAAAATAATAGGCTATTCAACGTGGCCATGTATTTTAMCTGGACTACTAGGCTGCACATTACCATTTGTTATGGATGCTATCCCCGTTAGTTGCAACGGGCCCCATACACAGGCTATGAGAAAAGAGCGCGAGAATACGACGACAGAAGTGAGTSTATGAAACAAATGTGTTATACATAAATGAATACAAAATATTTATTAAAATATGATCTATAATACTATGCATAAAGTAAACCTATGTTGACGTTTTTTTGCAGCTCGCAAAAGTGAAATCCATGTAATCCTTCCAAYGCGTCTTTATCAACTGAATGTAGTTCCATTATAAAACGTTTAAATACCTCCCCAAAACTATTGTTTTCGCCCACAGAGCCTTCAAAKAATTCGCTAAACAGTACCAACCCTCCACCAATCCCATTGCATAGAAATTGTAAACCGCATTAGGCTGATAAACATTACCTGTGAAGGAGCTTTTACGCACGATAGTTATTTGCAATTCTGAAAAGCTGTAACGTTAAGACCCACCCAGCATCGAATTCATAGCCTACACATCACTATTTTTTTCTCTTCGGCCCCTTCCCTCCCTTTCCCCTTTCCCAAACCCCACCCATATCCTCAAACTTGTTCGTATCTTTAAAAAGTCAGGGACTTTAAAAGTCTATGACAAATAGGCAACGTTTCCCTCTGTCAAAACACTGCGTGAAGCTAAGTGATCTTCAAAGGAGCTCGTTGAATGAATGGAGTAACAATTACGGCTGTGTACAGAATGTGTGCAGAATAGTCCCAGTTTGTAGATATATCTTAATTCTAAAAGGAACTAAACAAACATTTGCGCTCCTCTAGCCCCCCTCCCCCGCCCTCAAAGCAATATGTAGGCTACACCTCTCCCTTTTACAATGACTCTCAACACATGAGAAATACAGTATTTTACTTCACATTCATATAAGTAAACAACAACACCCAATTCCCCTCTGTACGCAGTATCGCAGCAGCAACCCAAAATATGAGTAATAGAATAGCAACAGCCATTACCTATTCGTGTTTTGGGTAATGACATACTGTACACGTCATCTCCATCCACATATGTTTATGGATGTCATTTTATACTTTAGCCTATAGGCCTACTTTTTTACCTTCAATATTTCAAGGTATTAACAAATTCTTTCTACTGTATGTCTCTTTTTCTTCCATGATGAAATCCAACCAGATTTTTGTTTTGTCTGAGTTAATTAACTGCACATGTGAGAAGCGCTCCCATTTGCATAATCAGTTTGGAATTACAGCTGTCAAGTCTAATATATAGATTTGGCTTTATAATCGAATTTCGCATGTAGAGTTTCACATTCTGAGGTCAAATTTACAGTGGTTCCACTTTTCCTAGATGGGAGTTTTCACCTCAAAGCTGTTCCTTTTGCTCAGTAGGGTGTCTACTTTGGACATGTCTTGGGGAATGTTGTGTTGTCAATTACAGAATGCTCAGCGGTACCATGGTGATGTCCAACAGCAATATCAGCCTGACCATGACACCTTTTCAAGTAAGTAAATATATAGGTGTATTTCTAGTCTTAGGCTACAAAATAATACAGGTATTTCCTTATCTTACGCATGATAATAAGTCTGTTCTAATGTAACCCTATGTCCTGAAGATATTGCCTCAGTTAAACAGCAGATCTACTCTCCAGACCCTGGGCTCGGACCCCAGAAGGGACATCATAGGCATGCTATCAGCGGTGGACCCCACTGTCCATTGTGGGAGAGACATCCTGATGTTCACATTCCAGAAACAGGACATTCCAAAATTCTTAATTGACAGATGTATGTAAAGCCATATATTGTAACACTAGCAGGCCTTGTGGAAGTCATACTGCAGTAGGCCTTGTGGAAGTCATACTGCAGTAGGCCTTGTGGAAGTCATACTGCAGTAGGCCTTGTGGAAGTCATACTGCAGTAGGCCTTGTGGAAGTCATACTGTAGTAGGCCTTGTGGAAGTCATACTGCAGTAGGCCTTGTGGAAGTCATACTGCAGTAGGCCTGTGGAAGTCATACTGCAGTAGGCTTGTGGAAGTCATACTGTAGTAGGCCTTGTGGAAGTCATACTGTAGTAGGCCTTGTGGAAGTCATATTGTAGTAGGCCCTGTGGAAGTCATACTGCAGTAGGCCCTGTGGAAGTAATTTTGTAGTAGGCCTTGTGGAAGTCATACTGCAGTAGGCCCTGTGGAAGTCATACTGCAGTAGGCCTTGTGGAAGTCATAATGTAGTAGGCCTTGTGGAAGTCATATTGTAGTAGGCCCTGTGGAAGTCATACTGCAGTAGGCCCTGTGGAAGTAATTTTGTAGTAGGCCTTGTGGAAGTCATACTGCAGTAGGCCCTGTGGAAGTCATACTGCAGTAGGCCCTTTGGAAGTCATACTGCAGTAGGCCTTGTGGAAGTCACATTGTAGTAGGCCTTGTGGAAGTCACATTGTAGTAGGCCTTGTGGAAGTCACATTGTAGTAGGCCTAGTGGAAGTCATATGTTAGTAGGCCTTGTGGAAGTCACATTGTAGTAGGCCTTGTGGAAGTCATATTGTAACACTCATAGGCCTTGTGGAAGTCACATTGTAGTAGGCTTGGAAGTCATATTGTAGTAGGCCATGTGGAAGTCACATTGTAGTAGGCCTTGTGGAAGTCATATTGTAGTAGGCCTTGTGGAAGTCATATTGTAGTAGGCCATGTGGAAGTCATATTGTAACAATATAGGCCTTGTGAAGTCATATGGAGCTTCTAGCTTAACACAGTTAACATTGCTTTTCAATAAAGATCTGTATCCATTCACTCAAGACCTGTTAGTCAGTCAGGTTATTGGGATGGCTGAAAACCTATGATAATACTGTACTGGTCTTAAACTTACTAAATCTGAGTCTGTCCTAAATCGCACCCTATTCCCTATATATCCCCATAGAGCTCTGGTCAAACGTAGTGCACTATGTGGGGAATAGGGTGCCATTAGGACTAGGTATACATTAGCTACCGGGTGGTCTGAGCTCTACATAATGTCCAGACAGTAGTATTTGACTTAATCAATTCTGTCCCTACCAGTCAGTGAATGATGCTACTTCTTATTACCGTCATTACTTCTATATTTCCTAGTGGACGTCCCTGCCTCTCCTCTGGCCCTGTCCCCAATCAGCCTCTCCGCTGGCCCTGTCCCAACAGCCTCTCCTCTGGCCTGTCCAATCAGCCTCTCTCTGGCCCTGTCCCAATCAGCCTCTCCGCTGGCCCTGTCCCAATCAGCCTCTCCTCTTTCCCTGTCCCAATCAGCCTCTCCGCTGGCCCTGTCCCAATCAGCCTCTCCGCTGGCCCTGTCCCAATCAGCCTCTCCGCTTGTCCTGTCCCAATCAGCCTCTCCGCTGGCCCTGTCCCAATCAGCCTCTCCGCTGGCCCTGTCCCAATCAGCCTCTCCGCTTGTCCTGTCCCAATCAGCCTCTCCGCTGGCCCTGTCCCAATCAGCCTCTCCGCTGGCCCTGTCCCAATCAGCCTCCTCGCTAGTCCTGTCCCCAATCAGCCTCTCCTCTGGCCTGTCCCAATCAGCCTCTCCTCTGCCCTGTCCCAATCAGCCTCTCCGCTAGTCCTGTCCCAATCAGCCTCTCCTCTTTCCCTGTCCCAATCAGCCTCTCCGCTGGCCCTGTCCCAATCAGCCTCTCCGCTGGCCCTGTCCCAATCAGCCTCTCTGCTGGCCCTGTCCAATCAGCCTCTCCGCTGGCCCTGTCCCAATCAGCCTCTCCGCTAGTCCTGTCCCAAACTCCTTTCGGGCTAGGGCCTCAAGCTGAAGACCTCAGACAGAGGCAGTCCTGATGATACACTACAATGGATGCTTTGTTCACCAGGAGGTATTCACTCTCCACTTCCTGTCCTTTCCCATCTGCCCCTCTCACTTATGAAGACTGTGTGGATTTCTGTTCTGACTGTTTTGTACTAAATGCTGTGCATGTTTGGTCTTGGGTCTGTTTTGTACTAAATGCTGTGCATGTTTGGTCTTGGGTCTGTTTTGGATAACATGCTGTGTATGTTTGGTCTTGAATCTGTTTTGGACTACATGCTGTGTATGTTTGGTCTTGAATCTGTTTTGTACTAAATGCTGTGCATGTTTGGTCTTGGGTCTGTTTTGGACTACATGCTGTGTATGTTTGGTCTTGAATCTGTTTTGGACGACATGCTGTGTATGTTTGGTCTTGAATCTGTTTTGGACTACATGCTGTGTATGTTTGGTCTTGAATCTGTTTTGGACTACATGCTGTGTATGTTTGGTCTTGGATCATTCCTTGGCATGTAATGCATCTGAACAATCCAGAATAGTCTTGGCTAGTCTCTACTGCTTGGAATTCTATTGATGGATACATTGCGAATCAAGGTGAATGACTGTTTGCATTGCAGCTTTCTAGAATGAGTTTTCCACATTTCAGCTCATAATAACATCCATTGCTTTTGCAGGGGACAGACTACATTGTCATGGCTGTATCACAACCGGCCGTGATTGGGAGTCCCATAGAGCGGCGCACAATTGGCCCAGCGTCGTCCGGGTTTTGCCGGTGTAAGCCGTCATTGTAAATAATAATTTGTTCTTAACTGACTTGCCTAGTTAAATAAAGGTTAAATATGTATTTCTTTGCCAGTGTATTGGTATGGATCTCCAGTGAGGGCCTCACATCCAGTCAGGGTGCCCTCTCCCCAGGCCACATGTCTGGGATCTGAGATGGATCTGATGATCTATGGAGAGGAGACCGTGGAGTAAGTACTGTATGTACAGGAATTCTGATCTCATGCCATGGTAAATTGACATGATCTATCTTGACTATGGCTGCATCCCAATTCTCCACACACATGCATTGGATTGGTGCAAGAAATGGTTTTAAGGGAGTTTTCACCATTGTTAAATCCATGGTCAGGGAGTGTGCATGTGTACGATTTGGGAGAAGGGTGGTCGGAGAATCAGGATGCAGCCTAAACCAGTTGAATAGAGGTCACTGAGCAATGTCTTTGACCTCTGATCTTCTCGCCCCCCTCAGTGAATGGTGACTGGGTGCCGCTCCTGTATGCTGCGCCCCGGTGCTGGTACCCCACTGAAGACACTACTGAGCCTCTGGTGTTTGTAGTTCCCAACACAACTTGTGGGACTACAGTGAAGTTAAAGCTATGTATGGMACTGTACACAACTGCCATGCAGTAATAACTGCCATTAATGTTACTCACCTGATTATAACTGCTTCCTGTACATTATGATTAGGGGATAAATGGGTGAGCTGTTGGTACCTGCAATTCCAGAGGGGATTTTATTATGCTTATTTGGTCAGTTTATTTTAAAATGTATGCCTTACGTAAGGGTATTGTTTTCTCTCTCCTATAGAATGGCATGTAAACAGTACAGATCTAATCCAGGGAAAGGACCTGTCTTTCTCCTGCCTGTTCCAAACCCCTTACCTACAACACCCCAACAACCCCCACTATGACTCTTATGAGGAGCCTGATGCATCTCTAGACTATATGTATTCTTTGCCTCACAAACCGCAAACCATTTCACACCCACCCATTCCCCAACCCCTCTCACCATCCAACCCCCTCTCCCAGTTGTGCCTGTAGTACAACATCGGAAGTTACCCGACACCCCAAAAAATACCAGGGATAAGGCTGTTACCCCTTCCCCTCCCCAACCGCTCACAGCCACCAAGTCCCCAGCTAAGACCCCCCGTTGCTTTCCCTTCATCCACGACAATCCCGAGTTACACATGATACCCACTCCACCCCCATCAAGCCTGTTCCTTTTAAGCCAGTTCCTTTCAAGTTCTCCCCTGAGTTTTCCCATACCACCTCAGCCTGCTGAGACATAACACAGTCAAAGGGTTGAGCAGTACCAAGAATACGTGCATGTGGAACATCAACCTGCGTTTGTGRCTTTGACATATGATCCTACTGTTTCTGTCACTAATCACCCCAGTTCTCCCCAGCAAGAGAAGCCTAACCAACACACCAGACCTGTCACTCAACCACCTACTCTCGCTGCCCCTCATCCTCTCTCTCCTCCTCCCTCAGTATCATCAGTCCCTCTATGTATCAACACCTGCAGAGGAAGTATATTGCCCCTGTTCCTCCAACAAGAACACCATAGGATCTAGAGATTCCACAACTCCCCCATATGGAGGCTGTCCAGCACCAAAAACAATATTCTAAGTATGTCCCTCCAGCCCCCTTACCCCACCAGAATAGGCCTTCTCCTCCCTCTGGACCTCAACACCTGGGAATGGGGTTGTTTCTCCCAAAACACTTGTGGGCGGAGTGTTGCTGACGTCACCCACTGTACGCGCTTTCTGTTGCCTGATTGCATCCAGACCAATGACGTGCATAAACCCTGGATGCGCCATATTGAAGATGTAAACTGTAAAAAAAAGATTTAGGAAGCTATAGAAAGTAATTTATTAATRTCTACATTCTTTTGACACGTTTATTCTATTACAGACACTTYAATACATACTTTTCCATTATATTATGTGAGCTAAACATTATTTATTTGTATTTTTTATATATAAAACATTTTCTTAAAGTATTGTTTTTAGAGAGTACTAATGTTACTGTCCCCACTACAACAAAAGATACTTAAATATATGTAATTTTGTCCTTGAAATATTTAATTGAAATACTGTCGAATTTCATTCATTCCAATGGAGAACTGCTCCTACAAGGGAGTGCCAATGCATCCCTGACCCCTTGAACACAATGCGATTCTGATAGCAGAAGTCACATGTAAGGGTCAAGTGTAGACACAGCCATAGACTTGCATGTTTTTTCAAAAAGGAACGACAGCTTTTTGGAAATGTTTGGAAAGTGTTGGGAAAATTCCTTATCAACGTTTTGTTGTAATAAGGTTAATTGAGACGGAATCAGCCTTTTCATAACGAGCTGCCATCTGATTGGTCCTCACTAATTAGGCCTAATTCATTGCCCTGTAGTTGATTTTACCTGCGTGTTGGCCTCTATGCGCATGTGCGCAGAAGCATCAATCTGGCGATGTCTTCCGAACAGAAGAGAAACATAGTTGTGTTTTTATGTGTAATAACTGTAGCTATTTCTAACTTGTTCTGTGGTGCATTGAGTGTAGAAAAGTTKAATGGTTTTAATGCGGATCATGAAAAGGCGTCAAATGCTGACAGAGAACCGATGATCAACACAAAAGAAGACGTCAAGCACAAAMCTGAGTACCTGGGCGGACTGGCCATTCTTCGGCGCAATCTTCGACCCACTGTTAATAATTCCAGCATTCAAGAACAGAGTGCAGAGTCCATTGACGTTCCTGAGAACTCCATAAATAATTCGAGTCAACCCAACATTGATCTAAAGTCAACTGATTTGCGGGCGCCTTTGAATGTGCGTAATGGTTTCAATGTCCAGAAAAGATCTCTGGATTACAATGCTGGACATCAGGCAGTCTTYAAAGGTGAATCTGTTTCTATTATTAGATTAAAGTGTAAATAGTTTACATGTACCCTGTAATTACACCTGCAACCCTGTCATGTGAATCTTAAACTCTGAGTTCCAACAATGCAGGTCAAAGTGAAATTAAAACAAATGTAATAAATAATATAAATAAAATATATACATAACACTAACAATGGTAAATGTTAATTGGCAGGGTACATGTCTGTTAAGGAGAGGGACAGGGGAGCAGGTAGGTGACTATTCAGCATCCTGAAGGTCTGGGGGTAGAAGCTTTGGGTTGGTCTTCCAGTTTTTACCATGATGCTCTTGTACTGCCCTTGTCTGAGTGATGGAAGCAGGGAGAACAGGCCRTGGCTCARGTGGCTGGGGTCCCAGATGTATCAMYTTCCTACGACACCTGGTKTTGTAGGTGTCCTKGAGGTCAGACAGTGTGCACCCAACGGTGAGTTCGACTGAGCGTACCACCCGTTGTAGCACCTAGCTGTGACGCTGCCCGACAGTATGCTCTCAATGGGGTTTCAGCATCCTGAGGTTGAAGGGTCGCTGTCGTGCCTYCTTAACCGAGGTGTCTGTGTGGTTTAACCATTTCACCTTCCCAAGGAACTTGATAATGTTTTTTACCGGCTCCCCGGCGGTGCCCAGCCTGGTTCCTCCTGAAGTCCACAACCCGCTCCTTTGTTTTGCTGACGTTGACGGACAGGTTGTTAACTTGGCACCACGCAGTCAGTGCCAACATCCTCCCTGTCGGCCGTCTCGATGTTTGTAGTCAGGCTTACTATTGTCGTGTCGTCAGCAAACTTAATGGAGTTGGAACTGCGTGAGGTCAAGCAGTGGTGGGTTAATATCACATATATTAGGATACCTTATCAGTAGTATATGCATTTTAAATTGGTGTTTGGGCATGGATAAAGATCTCTCCTTTTATCCAATAGGTTTTGAAGGCCCTGGTTTTCAAGGGAAGGTCTATGGTCCATCAGCTGACCACAACCCCCACTCCAGTGAATGGCTGTCGATGAGGCCTCTGGTCCAGTGTAATGACAACCTCATGATGCTCACTGCATCTGGACGAGGATACACACATCTACTGGTGGATAGAGGTAAGCGTTGGAGACCCACCCAATATTTCTAAAAGACCTTTACCACAATGTGAAAGCATCAGTGACTTGTTATGGAATATAATTAAATGGGCTCATTAGTATAGTTGTCTGGGGCCAGGGGTGTATTTATTTAGCAGATTCAGTTGCAAAATGTTTTGCAACGGAAACCATTTACTCCAAACGGAGTATTTTGCAATGAAAACTAGAGTTTCTATTGGAGAAATTTAATGTAGGTCCCCTCCCCGTTTTGTTCTGCTTGCACTGTTTACTTCCATTTGGTTCCTAGAGTAAACGAATTCTGTTGCAAACGTTTTGCAACGGAATCTACTAAATGAGTATACCCCAGGAGTTTTTCCTGGCAAGGTCATGTGGTCTGGAAACTCCTGGCCCTTAAGTATTCATTATGGAAACCATTTACTGTTTTTAAGAAGCAAACAAGAGTTTATATTGGACAAATTCGGGTAGGTTCCTGAATATTGAATATGCCCCTGTTTATCGTTCCAGCGGGCACCWCTCCCATCTCCCTGTTCCAGCTGCCGCCGTCCTGTGGCTACCATGTGAAGACTACCTGGAGAGAGATGGTGATGATGGCACCATACGATGGATGCTACATCATGCAGGAGGTAGAATATTTTCCCCAGGTTGCTTAAAGACAGGCCCCACACCCTCAAAGAAAGGGTAACCCCCCCTCCTAATCATATCACAATCAACATTTTCCAGTTGACTGTAGCCCAACTATACCTCTTTTGTATAAAAATACTAGAAAATATTGTATTGAAATGTGCAAATGATGTGTTGTCATTAAATATGCACATATTTGCATATCGTGCAAATACWTTTCTGGACAACTTGAAGTCAGCCTAGAAATGCACATTCTGTCCAGATCAGGTTGTCCATTTTTCCAATKAAAAATGTATGTAGAATTTGTATGTATATATATATTTTTTAAACATCACCAATTTCTMTCTGGGCAAGTCTGGAGAATATACAGTGCATTCAGAAAGTATTCAGACCCCTTGACTTTTTACACATTTTGTTATGTACAGCCTTATTCTAAAATGTATTTAAAAAAATAAAATAAATCTTCATCAATCTACACACCACACCCCATAATGACAAAGGGAAAACAGGTTTGGCAAATGTATTAAAAATACCTTATTTATATTGGTATTCAGACCTGTTGCTATGAGACTCAAAATTGCGCTCAGGTGCATCCTGGTTCCATTGGTCATCMTTGAGATGTTTCTACAACTTAATTGGTGTCTACCTGTGATTYAGTTCTATTGATTGGACATGATTTGGAAAGTCACATCTGTCCATRTAAGGTCCCACAGTTGACAGTGAATGTCAGAGCAAAAACCAAACCATGAGATGAAAGGAATTGTCCGTAGAGCTCCGAGACARGATTGTGTCAAGGCACAGATCTGGGGAAGGGTAACTGAGCAATCGGGGGGAGAAGGGCCTTGGTCAGGGAGGTGACCAAAAACCCSATAGTCTCTCTGAAAGAGCTCCAGAKTTCCTCTGAAGATAGGAGAAACTTCCAGAAGGAYAACCATCTCTGCAGCACTCCACCAATCAGGCCTTTRTGGTCGAGTGGCCAGATAGAAGCCACTCYTSAGTRAAAGGCACATTACATCCGCTTGGAGTTTGCCGAAAGGCACCTAAAGGACTCACAGACCATGAGAAGCAAGATTCTCTGGTCTGATGAAACCAAGATTGAACTATTTTACCTGAATGCCAAGCGTCATGTCTGGTGGAAACCTGGCACCATCCCTACGGTGAAGCTGAGAAAAGTGAGTTGGCGTGTGGGTAGTCTGATTTTCGAGAAATGGCAGTTAGACAGTACACGGAAATTAGACTGCCAAATGCCTATTTAGACCAAATCACCGTCTCTTCAAAGTAAGTTACTAAATATAGTCCAGTTTGTAACACTATATGAAATTGATTTTTTTAATTGTGTCATTTAAAGTAGTGAGATTTGAAATGATTGACCTATGTCCATTTTAAGTGCTTAAAATGAATTAAAAGGTTGACTGTAGTTTGATATACTAAAGAGAATTTAAAATATATTTTTTACTTTTTGAAAATACTAATATTGATGAACCAAAATATCAACATCTCAAAATGAAAACTGTAGGTAGCTTGATGCTCTGTTCCTCTTAGAAACCATCAGTCAGACTGCCTCCTGTCCATTCACTCTACAATCCACCCTGCTTTTGTACATACTAGAACATGAGATTAATCACTGTCTGTCTCTCCCCTCTCTTCTTCACTCACTCTACCTCCCCCCTATCAGCATGGTAGTTATGTCCTGCCCATGCTGTGGTGGGGCAGCCCTGTGAAGATCATCTGCCCAGTCCCCCACCCTGACCCCCGACCCCACCCTGTCCCCCCAAACTCTGTCCCCTCAGTACTCTGCTCCCACTTTGGCATGGCCATCCAGATACATGGAGGGGAGGAGGTCATACACACATTACAGGTCATAGGTGAGTTGGCTAGTTCTGCTCATGTTCCCATTTGGATTATGACTGATTCATTCATTCTCTCTCTCTGTCCCTAACAGAGAACGGCGAGTGGGTGCCGTTTGTGTCTGAAGAGTGTGCCTACCATGTGGAGTCCCACTCAGAAGACCTCATCTTTTATGTTCCCTTTACAGCCCCATGTGTGACCATCAGAGTAAGTTGTAGGAAGTTGATACTCAACCATTCAATTTAACTTCGAGTCCACTCTAGCATTGAATTGAGCTTATATATAAATAAGATGTTTCCTCTTTCAGGATGGAGTTCATCGACTGGTCCTATTGGACGGCCAGGACTTCATCCTCTCCTGCCMCTCATATCCCCCTCCTCCATTTCCCTTCTTTCCCTCTCCTCCATTTTCTCAACCCTTCTCTCCTGGTGACCCACAGCAGCAGATACCTGACCCTGTGACTTTTGCTCYCTCCACCAGCCCTCCCCTTACCTCTCCTCCCATCACCCCTTATACTCAACCCCCAGCCCAGGAACAGATGCCCCAACTTCCTGCGTTCCCCCACCACCTCCCTCATGGCATGTATCCCCAAATTCCCCATTTCCCTTACGGTGGAGCTGGTTATCACCCTCTCCTCCACCCTGGTCACGATCCATACCCTGGCTCCCATCAGCTTCTCCCAGGGAGATACCCAGGCCAGCAGCCCTTCTTCCCCATGGGGCCTGGGAATCACCCCTACGGCTCTGGAGACCACCGTGACTCCTTTTACCTCTCCCCGCCCCCGCCCCCTACCCACAATCCAATGCTCAACTATTATAATGAAATCACCCCTGGTGTCCACCGTCCTTCTGTTGTCGATCCTACTCCTCTTATAGCTATCCGGCCTCCTCCTCCCGCCGCTTATACCAAACCTCCTCCTCCCGCCGCTTATACCAAACCTTCTCCTCTTCCCGCCGCTTATACCAAACCTTCTCCTCTTCCCGCCGCTTATACCAAACCTTCTTCTCCTCTTCCCGCCGCTTATACCAAACCTTCTCCTCTTCCCGCCGCTTATACCAAACCTTCTTTCTCTCTTCCCGCCGCTTATACCAAACCTTCTCCTCTTCCCGCGCTTATACCAAACCTTCTCCTCTTCCGCCGCTTTATACCCAAACCTTCTTCTCCTCTTCCCGCCGCTTATACCAAACCTTCTCCTCTTCCCGCCGCTTATACCAAACCTTCTCCTCCTCCACCTCTCGATACTGAACCTGTTCTTCCTGTAACACCTACTGCCATTGAACGTCATTCTTACCCCATTGTTACCGGATCTCCTCCTCCCCCTTCTGGATCCAAACCTTCATCACCYGTTTTCCAACCTYCAAAACCACCTGCAGATCCAAATGACCCATATGGGGTCCACATGACCATCAATCAGGCCCTGATTACTGAAGAGCCCATGTCTGCTACTGRGAGCCCCAATCCTGATCCCTATACCCAACCTAAATGGCCTGTGGGTCCATACTATTACCCCTATGGTCCTTACTACCCCCCATCTGGTCCTCACCATTACCCCTTCATACCCATCTACTACCCCTTGCCTAGCCCAGTCACGGCTAGTCCTCCCCAGACTCTCCCTTCAGGTACTCTTGACCCTACAATGCCCACGGTCTACCCTCCCCACCTCTACCCTCAGCCAGTCACCTGCACTCCCTCTGCCCATACCATCTGTAGCTATTACCCATATCCCTTGGATGTGCCACACTACCAGCCACACCACCCATATCCTCTCTACCTGACGCCCAGCCCCCCTCTGACCACCCTAGCCCTTCTCTCCACAGGCACAGCTCTGCCTGGTGCTACTCAACCACCCCAGACCTCACCAACCACCCCCTCACCCTCCTCCAGGACCATATCTTCCACTACTTCTCTCACTCCTTGGATGTCCATCCTCACCCCTACTCTCCCCCCTCAGCCCTCCCTCTCTCCTGGGCTCTCCCCTCGGCCCTCCCCCTCTCC
>NW_019943873.1:24768-35681 GCF_002910315.2 Salvelinus sp. IW2-2015
GGCCGAGGGGAGAGCCAGGAGAGGGGGAGGGCGAGGGGAGAGCCCAGGAGAGGGGGAGGCCGAGGGGAGAGCCCAGGAGAGGGGGAGGGCCGAGGAGAGGGGGAGAGGCCGAGGGGAGAGCCCAGGAGAGAGGAGGGCTGAGGGGGGAGAGTAGGGGTGAGGATGGACATCCAAGGAGTGAGAGAAGTAGTGGAAGATATGGTCCTGGAGGAGGGTGAGGGGTGGTTGGTGAGGTCTGGGGTGGTTGAGTAGCACCAGGCAGAGCTGTGCCTGTGGAGGAAGGGCTAGGGTGGTCAGAGGGGGCTGGGCGTCAGGTAGAGAGGATATGGGTGGTGTGGCTGGTAGTGTGGCACATCCAAGGGATATGGGTAATAGCTACAGATGGTATGGCAGAGGAGTGCAGGTGACTGGCTGAGGGTAGAGGTGGGGAGGGTAGACCGTGGGCATTGTAAGGGTCAAGAGTACCTGAAGGGAGAGTCTGGGGAGGACTAGCCGTGACTGGGCTAGGCAAAGGGGTAGTAGATGGGTATGAAGGGGTAATGTGAGGACCAAGATGGGGGGTAGTAAGGACCATAGGGGTAATAGTATGGACCCACAGGCATTTAGGTTGGGTATAGGGATCAGGATTGGGGCTCCCAGTAGCAGAGCATGGGCTCTTCAAGTAATCAGGGCCTGATTGATGGTCATGTGGACCCCATATGGGTCATTTGGATCTGCAGGTGGTTTTGGAGGTTGGGAAACGGGTGATGAAGGTTTGGATCCAGAAGGGGGAGGAGGAGATCCGGTAAAATGGGGGTAAGAATGACGTTCAATGGCAGTAGGTGTACAGGAAGAACAGGTTCAGTATGCGAGAGGTGGAGGAGAGAGAAGGTTTGGTATAAGCGGCGGGAAGAGGAGAAGGTTTGGTATAAGCGGCGGGAAGAGGAGAGAAGGTTTGGTATAAGCGGCGGAAGAGGAGAAGAAGGTTTTGGTATAGCGGGAAGAGGGAGTTTGGTATAAGCGGCGGGAAGAGAGAAGGTTTGTATATAGCGGCGGGAAGAGGAGAAGGTTTGGTATAGCGGCGGGAAGAGGAGAAGGGTTGGTATAAGCGGCGGGAAGAGGAGAAGAAGGTTTGGTATAGAGCGGCGGAAGAGGAGAAGGTTTGGGTATAAGCGGCGGAAGAGGAGAAGGTTTGGTATAAGCGGCGGGAAGAGGAGAAGGTTTGTATAAGCGGGCGGGAAGAAGGAGAAGGTTTGGTATAAGCGGCGGGAAGAGAGAAGGTTTGGTATAAGCGGCGGGAAGGGAGAAGGTTTGGTATAAGCGGCGGGAGGAGGAGAAGGTTTGGTTAAGCGGGGGAAGAGGAGAATGGTTTGGGTATAAGCGCGGGAAGAGGAGAAGGTTTTGGTATAGGCGGGACGGAAGGTAGACTCAAGAGTTTTGGTATAAGCGGGGGACGGAGGGAGAAAGGATTGGTATAGCGGCGGGAAGATGGAGAAGGTTTTTGGGGTATAACAGGGCGGAAGAGGAGCAGGTTTGGTATCAAGCGGCGGGAAGAGAGGTTTGGTATCAAAGCGGCGGGAGGGGGGTTTTTGGGTATAAGCGGGCGGTGAGGGGGTCGGATAGCTATAAGAGGTAGGACGAAACAGAAGGACGGTGGACACCAGGGTGATTTCATTATAATAGTTGATTCATGGGATTGTGGGGTAGGGGTGCGGGGAGAGGTAAAAGGAGTCGCGGTGGGTCTACCAGAGCCGTAGGGGGCTTCCAGCCCCATGGGGAAGAAGGCGCGCTGGCTGGGTATCTCCCTGGGAGAAGCTGATGGAGCCAGGGTATGGATCGTGACCAGGGTGGAGGAGAGGGTGATAACCAGCTCCACCGTAAGGGAAATGGGGAATTGGGGATACATGCCATGAGGAGGTGGTGGGGAACGCAGGAAGTTGGGCATCTGTCCTGGGCTGGGGTGAGTATAAGGGGTGATGGGCGCGAGGTAAGGGGAGGGCTGGAGAGAGCAAAAGTCACAGGGTCAGGTATCTGCTGCTGTGGGTCACCAGGAGAGAAGGGTTGAGAAAATGGAGGAGAGGGAAAGAGGGAAATGGAGGAGGGGGATATGAGGGCAGGAGAGGCATGAAGTCTGGCCGTCCAATAGGACCAGTCGATGAACTCCATCCTGAAAGAGGAAACATCTTATTAATATATAAGCCTCAATTCAATGCCTAGAGTGGCTCGAAGTTACTTGACTGCTTGAGTATCAACTTCCTACAACTTACTCTGATGGTCACCATGGGGCTGTAAAGGGACATAAAAGATGAGGTCTTCTGAGTGGGACTCCACTGGAGCACACTCTTCAGACACAAACGGCACCCACTCGCCGTTCTCTGTTAGGGACAGAGAGAGAGAATGAACTGAATCAGTCATAATCCAAATGGGAACACGAGCAGAACTAGCAACTCACCTATGACGTGTAATGGTGTGTATGACCTCCTCCCTCCATGTATCTGGCTGGCCAGCAAAGTGGGAGCAGAGTACTGAGGGGACAGAGTTTGTGGGGGACAGGGTGGGGGTCGGGCTCAGGTGGGGGACTGGGCAGATGATCTTCAACAGGGCTGCCCCACACAGCATGGGCAGGACATAACTACCATGCTGATAGGGGGGAGGTGAGAGTGGAGTGAAGAAGAGAGGGGAGAGACAGACAGTGATTAATCTCATGTTCTAGTATGTACAAAAGCAGGGTGGATTGTAGAGTGAATGGACAGGAGGCAGTCTGACTGATGGTTTCTAAGAGGAACAGAGCATCAAGCTACCTACAGTTTCATTTTGAGATGTTGATATTTTGGTTCATCAATATTAGTATTTTCAAAAGTAAAATAATTTTAATTCTTCTTTAGTATATCAACTACAGTCAACCTTTTAATTCATTTTAAGCACTTAAAATGGACATAGTCAATCATTCAAATCTCACTACTTTAAAATGACACAATAAAAATCAATTTCATATAGTGTTTCCAAAACTGGACTATTTTAGTACACTTACTGTTGAAGAGAAGGTGATGTTGGTCTAAATAGGCATTTTGGCAGTCTAATTTCCGTGTACTGTCTAACTGCCCATTTCTCGAATCAGACTAACACCAGCCAACTCACTTTTCTCAGCTTCACCGTAGGGATGGTGCCAGGTTTCCACCAGACATGACGCTTGCATTCAGGTAAAATAGTTCAATCTTGGTTTCATCAGACCAGAGAAATCTTGCTTCTCATGGTCTGTGAGTCCTTTAGGTGCCTTTCGGCAAACTCCAAGCGGATGTAATGTGCTTTACTCAAGAGTGGCTTCTATCTGGCCACTCGACCAAAAGGCCTGATTGGTGGAGTGCTGCAGAGATGGTTTCCTTCTGGAAGTTTCTCCTATCTTCAGAGTGATCTGGAGCTCTTTCAGAGAGACTATCGGGTTTTGGTCACCTCCCTGACCAAGGCCCTTCTCCCCCGATTGCTCAGTTACCCTTCCAGATCTGTGCCTTGAACACAATCTGTGTCTCGGAGCTCTAACGGACAATTCCTTTCATCTCATGGTTTTGGTTTTTGCTCTGACATTCACTGTCAACTGTGGGACCTTACATGGACAGATGTGACTTTCCAAATCATGTCCAATCAATAGAACTCAATCCACAGGTAGACACAATTTAAGTTGTAGAAAACATCTCAAGATGACAATGGAACCAGGATGCACGCTGAGCGCAATTTTGAGTCTCATAGCCAACAGTTCTGAATACCAATATAAATAAGGTATTTTTAATACATTTGCCAAACCTGTTTTCCCTTTTGTCATTTGGGGTAACGTGTGTGAGATTGATGAAGATTTATTTTTTTTTTTTTAAATACATTTTAGAATAAGGCTGTACATAACAAAATGTGTAAAAAGTCAAGGGGTCTGATACCTAACACTGTATATTCTCCAGACTTGCCCAAGAAAATTGGTGATGTTTAAAAATTATATATTACATACAAATTCTACATACATTTTTATTGGAAAAATGGACAACCTGATCTGGACAGAATGTGCATTTCTTAGGCTGACTTCAAGTTGTCAGAAAAGTATTTGCCCGATAGTGCAAATATGTGCATATTTAATGACAACACATAATTTGCACATTTCAATACAATATTTTCAAAATTTATAATAAGAGGTATAGTTGGGCTCAGTCAACTGGAAATGTTGATTGTGATATGATTGGAGGGGGGGTTACCCTTTCTTTGAGGGTGGTGGGGCCTGTTCTAAGCAACCTGGTGGGAAAATATTTACCTCCTGCATGATGTAGCATCCATCGTATGGTGCCATCATCACCATCTCTCTCCAGGTAGTCTTCAACATGGTACCACCAGGACGGCGGCTAGCTGGAACAGGGAGATGGGAGTGGTGCCGCTGGAACGATAAACAGGGGCATATTCATATTCAGATACCACCTCCCCCTCTCCTGGGCTCTCCCCTCGGCCCTCCATCCACTGTCTAGCAGGACAGATGATGGTGTCGCTGCCCTCTGCTCTCCTGGACTCCATCCAGGTCGAAGGTCAGAATGTCCCTCTTCTCGCCACATGGTCGGTGTTAGTGATGTCCAGAAACACAACTGGCCTTCCCTTATTTGATGTACTAACTGCTGCATTGATTGCTTCATTGTGTATCTATAAAGGAAGGGATTTTAGACCCCTKTCTTTCCTCCAATTGTGACGTGGGCTGCTGTTTAAATTGACCATGCAACCCAATCAGGAAGAACACACGGGCCCATGWTTGACTTTTATTACATTAATGCTCACTGACTTGCATGTGAATTGCATTGCTCTTTTCAGATCAGATGAATGGCTGGGTGTCTATCTCCAGTGYCCCGGCGGCTTGTAGATACATCCTGCAGATGAGTAMGGGTGGTGAAGTGATCCTCCATTCCCCTCTCCCTGCCTGCCAYAGCCAGGCTATGGTGAGTCCCCCAGAACTTAATTCTGGGTCGTATTCATTACTGCACAGAGTAGAAAACGAAGCAAAGCGTTTTGCAACGGAAAATGAGTTCCTTATTGGACAGGTTCAGATAGTCCCTCCCTGTTTGTCAGTTTTCTACCATCTGTTGCTTGGTGAATATAACCCTGTTTTCATTTTTGAAGTATTTGCTGTGAAAATGGACCTCACAGTTTGCTATTTTGATGTGGCCCATTGAAGTGGAAGTTGTTGGTTTTGGCTGTTAAACCCAACGTTTCCTCCCTCTTTTTTTTCATCCAGGCCCTCAACCCACACCAGCTCTCCCTCCCCCTGAAGTTTTGGGACACAGTCCTGGGGCAATACAGAACTCTGGAGCTCCATTGCCCGTCAACTGTGACCCCACCACCCCACACACCTACCACCACCCTCCCACCRATGACCCACAGCAGGCCTCCCACTCCCCCCAAGCCACACGTCTTCTGCTCTGCTCGCCACATGAGGGTGGAGCTTCCCCCAGGTCCCATATCTGGAATYGTTGTCAAGGGTAAGTAAGTGTGTCTGTTGGGGGATGGTGTATGTTTCAGGTGCATATGGTTGTCATCATCCCTGCATGAGTTGAATTCTAACATGGTTGAGGACCTAAGCTTTTTTTTCAGTTTATTAGGGTTTGGGGAAAATGTGTTGGTTTGTGTGGTACCATACGATGTTTCACCAGAACTGCAGTTTGGTCTTAAATAATGGCTTTGTTAAACAAAATATGGGCATTTATTTTCAAAATGTCTTAGTGATTGTGCAATAATGGCTACAAATCATTCTCAGACATCGAAGGGAATGAGATGAGCCTGAAGGATGCCCCAAAGCATTGTGGGTATGTGGCAAGCAAGGGAAAGGATGGCATGATCACCCTGAACCTCCGCTTCAACTCCTGTCACATGACTGTCCAGGTGTGTTTTATGTGCTGATCAAGGATCAGGTCCTGCCTGTCCATGTAATCTCTTCATTATGGTCTAAAAGGCTAAACTGACTCCGATCTTTGTTCCTAACAGGGTAAAGAGCACCGCATAGATGTGATTTACCCACGTGAACGGACAAAAAGGAAAGGCCCAGTTGTCCTGTCCAGTTTCCATACCAGTTTCTCATCAGGTAGAAACATAACAGGTTATCCTCGTCTGATGAATGCTTTAATGGCTGAAACGTCAATCTTTTTAAAATTGCTTCATTTGTTTTAATGGTGAGCGAGCATTGAGCCTTACCTGTCCTGTGTTGTCTGAATGGAAATAAGGGGAATGTAGGATTTTATATCCAGCTCATTCAGATTACTGGTCACTCCTGTCCATTGACATTTCCTGTGTATCCCCTGTAGAGTGTAACCTTCCCAGTGACCAGCGCCTCCCCTGCGGCCGCCGCCCTCTATCCCAGGCAGGATGTCTCTCTCTGGGCTGCTGCTACAGCACCAAGCCCTCTGCCTGCTACTACTCCATGGATGGTAAGTATAACCCCAAATTGAATCACAATTTGTATTTTCTTGATTCTTTTGTCCGCTCCTGATCATCTAGAAAGCAGGAAGAGGACACGAGGAATCAAGAAAATACAATTAAGATTCACCCTCAATGAATCTTATTGTTTCTGAGATATATAGGGTCCCAATATCAGTCAAAACCTTGGGGAATGCCACTCTAGATCCATGACCTTTATATAACCTTTAGCTAACCCAGAGGTATACATGTCCTTTCCCAGAATGCACATTGGACCGCCACTTTGTCTTTAGGTGGCCCGCCTCCCTCACGGACCCCCCTCTGTCCCCCGCCTTGCTCACTGCCGTGGCCACCCCACCTGCGCCCCTCAGAGGGTGACTCCAGACTACGCCCTGTTCAAAATCCCACTGGGTGGCTGCGGGGCCCACAGATACGTGAGTGGCCCTTAATTATCTTCTTGTACAGTTTTGATTAGCAGTGGTTGGGACTCCATCAGCCTCATGGGTTACTGAATGGCTGCACTTCGTTAACATTGCTCTCCAAAATGTCTGAATCAATTTGTGCTCTGGAGGGCGCTGGGCTTAAAGGAACATTCAGTCAAACTATCTTTGGTATTTGTTTCATTAGTCTACAGTTGATACAGTCACAAAATGTTTCTGATTAAGAATGCAGATGCGCATGAAAACATGAAGTGACCCATGGAACATGGCTCAGATATAAAATTTAAAAAAAAATGGGTGAATTGTTTTCTTTTAACAGTTCTACTTGTAAAGTCAGGCAGTGAATGACATCTGGGTAGGGTTCATGTAGCATAATGTTTTGCAGTGGACAACATCAATCTGTTTGTAATTGGACAAGTTCAGTTTGAAAAATGTTTTCTCCCTACTGAACTGACCCTATGTTCTAACAGGAGGTAGGCCAAACAGTAATCTACATGGTGGAGATCATCAACACGTCCAGTCCATCACCCTCAACTATGGGACCATCACCAGAGACTCTCCTATCAGGTCAGTTCTAAACCCCCACTGGTGTTTATAGGCTGTTAATTTCACGTTTCGCTGTTACTGGCAAAGAAAAACACATTCGATCAAACGAGAACAATAATAATAATTCAATGCATTATTATCTTATTGAGTGACGTTTTCCATAGGAATAGAGTTTATATTTTTTCAGTGCAGGAATGTATGAAGTATCTAACTAATTCTGTAATCTGAGTTGTGACCTCCCTACCTGCTGTTTTCCTGTTGCTCCTAGGCTGCTGGTAGAGTGCCAGTACACTCCTGGCTCTGTGGTGAGGTTTGGCTTCCTGGTAAGACCCCCTCCCTGGGCCCCTCCATTCAGGCCCAGGGCGTGTTGGGGGTCCAGCTCAGGATTGCCACAGGTACGCAGCTTTAGTTGCTCACACATCTCAATAATTTTGCTGCTGTTGGTTTCTCCAACTCCACACTCCAAGTGGTAGTGGTCAGTCTTGCATGTAAACTTATAAATGATTGACTTTTTAGAGCATTTAACAGTATGCCAATTTGCTTTGAATACCAAGAAACATTGTCAAGCACCTGGAAAGGATGAACATTATTATATTACACATTAAAGTAACACCCTTTCCCCACTTCCACTCCAGACATGCAGTACAGTAGCTTCTACCCCCAGTACCACCGGCCCYTGCAGATGCTCTTGGGTAAACCCTTACACCTTGAGGTGCGTCTGCTCAACCCCCCAGATGACAAAGTGGTCCTGCTGGTACACTACTGCGTGGCCTACCCCAGATCAGGASAGACTGTCTGGGTACTCCTCTATAATGGGTACGCTGCAGGGTTACCTTTGAACTTCTAGGCTCATACAYGTCTGTGTTCAACAACAATAGTGAGCTCAAAGTATTTGGGACAGTGAAACTTTTTACATTAAAAAAAGAACGTTTTGGTTCTGTAATCCAGCACTTTGGATTTGGAATGATACTATGAGGTTAACGTGCAGACTGTCAGATTTAATTTGAGGGTATTTTCATCCATATCGGTGAACCGTYTAGAAATTACAGCACTTTTTGCACGTAATCTCCCCCCCTTTTTTTTAGGGGACCAAAAGCATTGGGACAACTTCACTTATGTGTATTAAAGTAGTCAACAGGTAAGTATTTTCTCCCATATTCCTAGCACSCAATGATTACATTAAACTTGTTGGATGCATTTGCTGTTTGTTTTGGTGGYTCAGATTATATTGTGCCCAATAGAAATGAATGATAAATAATGTACTTGTCACTTTAATTGTAAATAAGAATATAATATTTCTAAACACTTCTACATTAATCAAGAGAAGAGATTACCGCATGTCTGAACCTAGACTCTTTAACCATATGAATGACGCATGATTCGCGTGCTCCTCCTTTAAAATAGACTAGAGGCCTACTAACCTGTGCTTAGAATAAATAAACATTTCGAAGGTGACAACATTACTCAGATAAATGTGCCATTGAGGTTATAACATGATTGCGCTCATATTATTACACAACAGCCAGTTCAAGGTCTTTCGACCCCTCAACTACAAATCAAGAGCCTCAGGAGACATTCTCTATCCTGGTTTAGAGCTTGGCTGACACCAAGTGGTCAAAACTTATGATCTTCATGGGAATTAATGACTATAGGCTGATATATGTATGTATGTATGGGCAATATGGAAGAGATCTGCTAACTTATCTAAATACTAACCTACATTCAAAAGCCATTTTAGACAGTAATCACATGAATGCTGCAACATTGGATATCCAGAATGTTGATTCAGGACCTCCATAGGCGGAGTCAGTGTGAACGTAAACAATTGAGTACAACACTGGTGGAGTCAGGCTCATGCCATCCAAACTAGACTACACTGCCTGGGAGCAAGAAACACACAGTCTCCTTTTAAGGTTTTTTATTAGTGGTGAACGAGCAGCCTTGGGCCTGGAGATGAAAACAGAGGGAGAGGAAAAGAGAAGTTACAATGGAAATGTATTAGTAAAGTTGAATCTGTTCCACTGACAAAGAGAAAATCCTACCAGTTAATCTTCCATGACTATTGCTTTCTGTCCATCTTTTCTCTGTGGAACAGAGGCAGGAAATGCATTAGTCCTCTTAAATAATTCAAGTAGCCTTAATTACAAAACCATATTTTTGCTGTGTGGCACCACACGTCAGCCTTTTGCTCCATTTCTGGGAATTAAATAAAATTTTTTAAATAAATAATTCTGTGAGTTATGTATGCATCCCAAATGGTACCCTACTCCTATATAGTGCACTACTTTTGACCAGGGCTCTGCCGTATCCATAGCGGCTGAACATTGTGTCCGTGCGGTTCTTACAGTCACTGGCCAAAGCATCCCTCCACACACAGGCTGCCGTCCAGCGGCGAACACACTTCAGTAGAACACATGAAGTAGATCTGAGGGAAGAGAGAGCGAGAACAGAGAAAAGGAAGGGTCAGATGAGAAGCAAGTCAGCCACACCTACAGACAGTGCTGCTTTACTGGCCTCTGTTTTTGCCTTTGGCTAGGACTCAACACTCCTGTTGTTCATGACCATTGATAGATTAAAGGGCTAGATAGGTGAAATGAATGGTGGGAACCGGTCATGCCCTGCCAGATCACTGAGAATGAGCAAAGAAAAAAAAAGGGGAAGATGGCTACTTTTAAACTTAAGACAGCCATTGGCTCCAAGTTAAAGGTCTAGTGCAGGGGGCAGCCCTCACCTCTTCATGGTCTCCAATGTCTGGGTCTGTCCAGAGGTGAGGAACTGGAAGGTGGAGATGGTGAACCGTCGTGTCTGGCCTTGGTGGAAGGGTGGGGGTGGGGAGATGGGGGAGACTTCTGAGAGGCCGGGTCCAGATGGTTAGGACATCTACAGAGGCCAGAATGTGGTTATTCATCGCAACAAGAAAAGCTCTTTCTGAAGATTCTTCCCTTCTCCTCCTGTGATGGTCTGCCCACTGACATATATGTGCAGTTTGTAACTTAAATAATATAAAATTAATTACTTTAAATTGTACCCAAACATTAGTGAGCTACAAAAGTTTTGGAACCGTGACATTTGTTGTTCTGAAATGAAACGATTCAATGACTGAGGTTTAAGTGAAGACTGTCAGCTTTCATTTTAGGGTATTTTCATTAATATCGGATGAAACGTTTAGAAATTACAGCACTTTTTGTACATTGTCCCCTAAAATGGGGGGGGGACCGCACAAATTCACTTGTTTATTAAAGTAGTCAAAAGTTTAGTATTACATCCCATATTCCTAGCACCCAAGATTACATCAAGCTGTCACTTCAAACTTGTTGGATGCATTTGCCGTTTGTTTTGGTTGCGTTTCAGATTATTTTGTGCCCACTAGAAATAATGGTAAATAATCTATTGTGTCATTTTGAAGTCACTTATTGTAATGGTAAGAAGTTTGCATGTCTTGGGGGTTGATATTTGTGTGTCTAACTTTCACTTACGATTCATTCAGGAATATCCATAACCATGGTAGCTATCCATATT
>NW_019943873.1:40107-88303 GCF_002910315.2 Salvelinus sp. IW2-2015
GCTATCTATAACAGCGCTTTGCGTTTTGGCTGTAAAGCATGCCAGTGGGCGATTAATTCGAAAAACAGAGTAATTCAAATGCCCACTCCTCCTCGGTTCCTTCTCACCTGGCCGACCTCTGCGACTACTCCAGATCCGTCAATCCGGGGACGCTTGCACTCTGCCCCGGCCGATTCCACAAGAGCTGCCGACGTCTGCGCGTCAGATCCTGGGTCTCCTCGCTTCATTCCCCGGACAGCTGCATTTGATCTCAAACTGGTATTTTCATGTCATATAGGCTGCTAATAGCCTAATTATTCGCTACTGTAGACATTAAAACCACACACGGCACAGGAAACACCATGCTAACCCAAGCTATTTAATCTAGCACTCGAATGAGGTCGCTAGGCTAATTATCTTCCGACCATTTTAATCTATTTATTGGTGTGATTAATTAGCGTGTCGCCAGAGAGAGATCGGTGTACGAGTTGACCCACACAATAGCCAACTAGTAGTTTACGGTATCCTATCTGCATTTTAGCTCTCCGCGGACTCGGCAAACAATATATAGCCTATTTATATCGATGACTACAGAGGTTACTACAATGTTGCCATGTCTTTTGAAGTGTACTCAAAACTTCCATTTTCCTGAAACGATACAATGCTTCAGATGCCCTTTGTTATTGTAGGCCTATTCAACGACATGTTTACTTAGTTATGCAGGCTATGCCCTTTCTCCAGCGGTTACATTATTATACTCCGTCGAAAGCAGCGGCATTTGGCCTCTATCACTGAGAAAAGCAYGTTTTCAAATAGCAGGAATGTAAACAAAAGTAACCTTTGTTATGCTAAAGTCGTACTTCGTCTGGCGTCTTGGTGTTAATAGTATTTGGTTTATAATGGGAGTGAAATGTTTGCGTGTGTGATTTTGGGGGGTTGGGGTGGGGGACCTTAAACAAAGACGTCCCATTCTATGACTGGGATACAATCACTGCCTGTTGTGTATTTAGTCCTTTAGTCCTACTGTAACAAGTCAAACCCACATGCTATAGTCTATTGCACTTGGCGGTTTGACAATGTCACCTACTTAATTGATGGAATGATTGGAACTTCCCAATTATCACTATCATAACGATTTATTTCAACCAAATCAAATTGACCCGGCTACCCAGTAATTTTCAGTGTTGTCAAATCCCACATTTTCCACATCTCTAGAGAATATATATAGAGTCACGTGAACACTAATGTATCATGTTGCATTAAGTTGCAGCGGAAGTTAACCGATCCATCGAAGGTAAAATGCCCTTCTCTCTGTCATGTAAGTAGCGTAATGGAGGGGAATTGGCCAGTTTGCTGCCCTCGTGTAATAGTGAGGGGACTGTCTTTAGAGGCAGTTCACCACTATACTCTCCTACAGGGTGCTGAAAGACAATCTTATAGCGTCTAATTCACTTAGAACAGACAGCATGGATGGAAGGTGGTGTGTGTGTGCCTGCATTTGTGTGGGAGGGAAGGTATGGTATTGGCTCCTAAAAAGGTATTGAAAGTCTGCGGGTTGGTCTAAGACCCCCCCTCCTCCCTGGTAGATCCCCTCCACCCCTCCCTGGTAGATCCCCTCCACCCCTCCCTGGTAGATCCCCCTCTACCCCTCCCTGGTAGATCCCCTCCACCCTCCCTGGTAGATCCCCTCCACCCCTCCCTGGTAGATCCCCCTCACCCCTCCCTGGTAGATCCCCTCCTACCCTCCCTGTAGATCCCCTCCACCCCTCCCTGGTAGATCCCCTCCACCCTCCTTGGTAGATCCCCCTCCACCCTCCCTGTGAGATCCCCCACCCCTCCCTGGTAGATCCCCTCCACCCCTTCCCTGGGGAGACCCCTCCAACCCTTCCCTGGTATTAACAATGGCAAATGTTTGATTAGAATGCAAAACCTTTTTTATAAGAAAAGACATTTAGAAGCCTAGTGACCAAAAAGGTCCCTTGTGGCTCCAGTTCGCTAGAGCATGTGCGCTTGCAAGCCAGGGTTGTGGGTTCATCCCCACGGGACCAGGAATGAATATGTAATTGAACTTTCCCAAATTTGTAAGTCGCTCTGGGATGAAAGAGCGTTCAAGCTAAGATGACTAAATGTGTAAATGTAAAAACATAGAGATCCCATTAAACTGAGCCTTCGCCTATGGTTAATCACTAAAACAATAACAGAATACACTTACGGGGAAAAGAAGGAACAGCACGTCAGAATCAGTTCAATGTTATTGAAAGTCCTAGAATCTACCACTTTTGGAAATGGGGAACACACTAAAAAACAAAAACAGAAGAGTTATCTATCCCAAAATGGAGATGGATAAACCACTTCTCTAATCTTTTTGGCTCTATAACAAAGAAAAACACAAAATATACATGCTCAATACAATCTTAGAATCAATTACTGAAGACTACCAGAACCACGTGGATTTCTCCAATTACATTTGATGACTCAGGACAAATACAAACCCTCTAACCAAAAAGGGCCTGTTGTGTTGATGTTATTGTAAAATTAAATTATTGAAATAATACAGACCACAAATTCCAATTGGCTCTATACTTAAACTCATTTAACTCTCCTTAGCTCTGGATTCTTTCCCGCAAATTATTTGGAACCAAGGACTGATCACTCCAATCCACAAAAAGTGGAAAACAAATTTGACCCCCACACTACGTTGATATGCAGTCAACAAGCAACCTGGAAATCCTCCCATTAGCATTAACAGTAGGCTATGTACATTTCCTCAGTGAAAACATGTGTGAGCAAAGTCAAATTTGGCTTTTTACCCCAATTACAGTCACTGACACATATTCCCCCTGCACACCCTAATTGACAAAACAAACAAACCAAACAAAGGGCTAAATCTTTTCATGCTTTGTTTGATTTCCAAAAGCTTTTGACCTCAACTTGGTTGAGGTCTGCTAACAATTGATGGAGTGGTGTTGGGGGAAACATGTGACATTATAAAATCCAATGTACACAAGTGTAATGCGGTTAAAATTGGCAAAAAACACATGCACATTCTTTCCCAGGAACATGGGCTGAAACAGGTATGCAGCTTGCAGCCCCCACCCCTCTTCATATATGTATCACAAATTGGTAGACACTAGAACCAGTCTGCAGCATCCAGCCTCACCCTACAGATTCTGAAGTCAAATGGTCTACTTTGTTCTGATGATCTGGTGCTTCTGTCCCAACAAGGGTGCCTACGCAAGCATCTAATCTTCGGCATGATTCGTCAGGACCTGGACCTGACAGTGTCTCCCAGTAAGACAAAGAATGGATTGTTCCAAAAGGTCCAGTTGCCAGGACCACAAATACAATTTGCAAGCTAGACACCGTTCCTAGAGCAAACAAAAAACAATTACCCTCCTCGGCCAAACAGCAGCCCAGGTAACTTCCACAAAGCTGTGAACGAGCTGAGGACAAGGCAAAGGGAAGAGCCTTCTATGCCATAAAAAATACATAAAAGTCGAACATACCAATTAGGATTGGCTAAAAAGACTTGAATCAGTATTAGAACCATTGCCCCTGTATGGTTGTAGGCCTGGGGTCCTCACCAACCAAGAATTCACAATGGGACAAACACCAAATGAGAACTCTGCATGCAGATATGCCAAAAATAACTTGTGTACACGTAAAAAACACCAAATAAGTGCACCGCAGAGCAGTTTTAGGCCCCGGGACTCGCTATTATCAAAAATCCAAGAAAGAAACGTTCAAATTCTTACAACCACCTAAAAGGAGCAATCCCAAACACTTACGATAACAAGCCATCACCTACTGAGAAGAACCGGGAAGAAGAGGCCCTAAGCAAGCTGGGTCCTGGGCATTCTGTTCACAACACAAACAGACCCCACAAGCCAACAGGCGCAACACAATCTAGAATCCAACCATCATGAGAAAACAAAATTAATTACTTGAACAATGGAAGATTAACAAAAAAAAAAAAGCCACTAGGCAACTAGAATGCTATTGGCCCTAAACGAGAACACAGTGGCAGAATACCTGACCACTGGGAGGACCCAAAACTTAAGGAAGCTTTGACTATTGTTACAGACACAGTGAGCCATAAAGCCTTGCCATGAGGAAAGGCTGCGTAGGCGGCTGATGTGACACACCCACAAAATTAAGGTGGAAACTGAGCTGCACTTCCTAACCTCTGCCAAATGTATGACCATTAGGACACATATTTCCCTCAGTTACACAGATCCACAAAGATTCGAAAACAATCCCAATTTTGAGGAACTCCCGTATCTACTGGGTGAAAAAACCACAGTGTGCCATCACAGCAGCAAGATTTGCCCAAGATTTGTTGCCACAAGGAAAGGGAACATGAGAACAAAACACCATATACAACCCATACATGTTTATTTATTTTCCATTGTGTACTTTAAACTATGTGCACATCGTTACAACACTGTATATATACATAAATGGGCAGTGGTTGAAAAATGTCATTATTCTTTTTGAACTTATGTGAGTGTTGTAAGTGTTTACTGTATTAATTATTATTGTTATTTCACTTTCGTTAATTATCCTACTTCACTTGCATCCCCCTCCACCCCTCCCTGGTAGTATCCCCTTACCCTCCTGGTAAGCCCCCTCCACCCCTCCCTGTGTAGATCCTCCCGTCACACCTCCTGGTAGATTCCCCCCCTCCACCCCTTCCCTAGGTAGATCCCCCTCCACTCCCTCCTTGTGGTAAAGATTCACCCCTCACTACCCCTCCCTGGTAATGATTGCCCCCTTCCACCCTCCCTGTGTTAGATCTCTCCACCCCTCCTGGCTCGGATCAGATTTGCCCTATCACCAGCGTAAGAGGCTTTTTTTTTCGCTAGCGCTTAACGGTGATACCACCAGCTATTCAGGATGGGGCATTAAGAACCACCAGATCCCTATCTACAGGGGGAGATTAATCACACGGCTAATGCAGGGGTAAGCAAGACTTAGTATTTATATTTGGCTACAAAAGCTTGGTGTATTAGCAATATTATTTGACAGATGCTTAAATTCCTATTGTCTATTGTAATCAATAGGCTTACACAGTATTATCATACAGACTGTTCGTTGTTACTACATTAGATTGAGTACTGTTAATAATTTTCCACTTAGTGAATACGTGGTACCGGTGCTGTGTTCTTATTCCCCTGRCCYGATGCCTCCATTAATATTTCAGCTGAAAGTAGGTTAAGAGATATTAAACGCTYCTTCCTTAAACGAGAGTGGCGCTAAGCTTTCCAAGAAATGACTTCATAAATGCATGCTTGCATTTCTCCAAATCTAACTTCTTTCCCCTTCCCGGCCTCACCCCCTCCCGGCCTCTCCCCCATGGGTAGGATGAATCATGGAAAGTGTTGTGTTATATGTGACGTTATTCTTTTTTAAGTCAAGTAACTGGACAAGTCTCACACTCATCTCATTCTCGTTCTCTCAACATTTCCGCTGTCTTTCTCTCCCTCTCTCATTCTGTCTTTCCCTCTACTGAGTGTTACCACAGAATGTTTGGCACACTGCTCATCACACCACATCATGACCTCTGACCTCTGGTTAAAGCCAGTAGAATGGGATGTGGTGGTAATGGTGATAAGCCATCCTTTTCCACCATCACACAACAGAGGACCGTCAGCCATGGCACACTTTGTCATAGACACTATTGAAGTTGGTGTGCGTGTCTCAAATGGGACCTTATTTCCTTACATAGTGCTCTACTTTTGACTATCGGTACCTATTCCCTAATAGGGAATAGTGTGCTTGTGCTGTTTTACACATTAAAGTCACAAAAGTCCTTCTCATTAATCTCATCTAGTTYTTCTCATTAATCTCATCTAGTTCAGTCATAACAATAAAAGCTCTAACCTGAATGGGTTTATCTGAATCGTACACTTATGAAGCTGCTATTTCATATTTTTRCCCTGCAGCTGCATAGCTCTTTGAAAACCTCCTTCATATTTCACTTTGGCTGCAATCCAAAATGCATCGGTTAGAATAAGAACCGCAAATCGAGATGTTGGAGATGTCGAGGTTGTCGGATCCAATTTGATTCCGTATGCAGAGCTCCCTGCGTCTGTCACGCAGCGTACGACCCGGGTCCCTAACCTAATAGGGACAYGCCTGGGGTGACAGCGGCCAGGATGAATGACTGGACTACAACATTAATGTAGGTGGAGGAGCACAGAGCAGCAGACCTGGGTTTAAAGCTATTTGAAATCTTTCAAATGCTTTKTGTGTTTGCTCTAGTCATGCCCGGAGAGACAGATGGGCCTGGTTTACACATTTGGGGCTATTCAATTGGTCCATTAAAGTCAGGCAAGCAAGCTCAATCAAGCAGAGATGAAATGGTTTGGAAATTGGAATGATTCTGAATAGTGTTTGAACCCAGGTCAGCAGAGTAGTGAGCAGCAGCACTCAGATGTACTTTTATTTCAGTCCGCCCGACCGAAATAGAATGAAACGTCAGCAAGAAAAATGTTCTCCTCTCCTGCTGTGAGTTTGAGAATATTTATTTAGTTTTGGTCCCATTTCTCTCCGAGAGGATGATGACGGTCTCCTCCACCAGGTTCACTGACTCAACCCCAAGTTGTTTATTTTGGGTTCTGTGTAGCAGGAGTTYATTTGTTATCTGTGTATTACAGGTCGACATTGTCTTGATAAACTGATCTAGCATCAGATTCTCCTGCCCCAGTTCTAGCATCAACCATCAGCCGCAACAGTTCAAACTGATCCAAGAGCTGCACATACAGGCAACATCCACTAAAACCAGTTAAAGCCCCTCTAAAACATAGGACTATAAGTGTAGGTTTTCTGTGTCAAGGGACAAGAATGGGAAGTATAGAGTTCTAGAATACACTATTGGATCCTCTGGCTGGCTATGGGGCTTAGAATGTAAGGGCTCTGTGGTTGAAATGGAGTCACATCTTCCTGGGTACCTCATGCCTTCTTGGCCCTCAAGTTCTTTGGGAAAAATGGAATAAAATTTGATGTGGTTTCAACTTGGAGTCGACTCCATAAGAAAGTGATCCTGTATCAAATGATGAGTGAATAACCAGGTGGCCTGTGAAATGAAAGAATCACCACTATACACACACTGGTTTTGGGAGGGCACTTGGTCCATGTGTACAAGGGATTACCACAATCCTGTGAACTGGTGATGTGAGTGAGAAACTTGGACCATTGGAAGTAACTGAACTCCTGTTCACGTTGACACACAAACACACACACACACACCTTGCCCTTCTCAACCCATACCTCTGTTTTGGGTCCTTTTTCACCTTCATCAAGCCCTATCCCATTCCCTACCCCCCGGAGTCCCCCTTTCCCCTCCCTCCTTTCACCATCTGTTGACTTCAAGACATCTTGTTACTTTCTCCTGATTGCTCTCTCACTCTTTTTCCCTCCTTGAGTTTGTCCTCTGCTTTTATTCAGCTTCTCCTCTAAACAGAAATAGCCCATTAATTTGTCCATTTGACAAAGACAGAAGGCATAAGTAGAAGTAGCATTTACATACTTGGATGGTTTCTTAAAAGGCTGCAGATGCTAGATGGAGTCACTCTAGTAGATTAACTGTCATGTGTGGGGATAGCACAACTGGTGTGTGTGTATTTATGAAAGTATTTTGGGTCGTTGTGTGCGTTTTAGATTATAGCAAAGCTGTTATCCAGAGAGCATGCCTGTATGTGCGTGTCTGAATGTGAGCGAGAGTGTGTGTATATGTTTTGTATTAGTGTTTGTCTGAGTGGACATGTTCTGTTCAGCTCTCCTTTTCCCTCCTCCTCTACTCTTCTCTCCTCTTTCCTCCTCTACTCTCTCCTCTCTTTCCCCCCCCCTCTCCTTTTCCCTCCTCGTCTCCTCCTTAAGGAAATTAAGTGCATGACTCTGCTTATGTATGACTTACTGTCTTTGTTCTTGTCTGCATCCCAAATGGCACCCTATATAGTGCACTGCTCTGACCAGGGCCATAGGCACTTTGTAGGGAATGCGGTGCTATTTGGGACGGAGTCCTCGTCTCCTTTGGACATTTTTTTTTTTAGCCCTATTCCTATTTCTCTCTCTATTCGTCTAGCCCGGGTTCCTCCCTCACTTTCCACTCCTCCCTCCTTTTCATCCCTTCCTTCTCCTCGATCGCCCTCCTTTTTTTTGAGCTTTTCCAGAAATATTTATTCCAGATGTGTTTTTACCGTCTCGCCCCGGCCCTTCCCCCATAGATCTTTCAACATAATTATCCGAYTTCGCGGTGTCCCTTAAAAAATGTGTCTGGATTATTGCATGTCTGCCTTCATGACTACAACACAGTTCGGGGAATTTACCCTCCCTTTCAAATAGATGTTTATACTTTATTCATGTTAGTCAGGCTTCTAAAAGGCAATTAATAATTTACTGTTGCCTCAAAAGTCTGTTCTCGCTAAGTACATTTTTGGCTCTCCRGGACACTTACTCAAACGGCAGTGAGCGAGCGTAGCAGCTCTTCTCTCTACTTTCTACTTTTGAATCCCATAAAAAGTATTGTGATGGAGTGTTTTGTGTAACGGCGCCTGTGGCTTGAGGTAGATGGCTACGGCGCTCATTGTGGGGGCTCAAGCTGTGATGCGCGCGGAGCAAAGTGTTCCCTCCGGGGACAACACAGGCGAGGGACATTGGTTCCAGATGAAAGGGAGATGAGGGGGAGGGATGGCGGGAGGAGAAAAACAGAAATGAGAGATGGTTTTGATGTAGCGATACACAGACACAGCTATGCCTACGTATTTTATTCCTCTCAAACCGAGCGKATAGTAATTAATGTAAAACCAACTCATGCCGTATTTTGATAGAACACACTGCATAAATGCCAGTACATGGTGTTACAAGTGTATGTTTTATAACAGACAGTCGCAGCTTAATTAACATCGGGTAACCTAACATTAACTGATAGCACAATGGGGGTAGAGGAGAGCTTAATGAGGACATTAGGCAATTACTCACCAAATATTTGGTAGCTAGTCTACATCTCTCTCTTTCTCTTGCAACACCACCCCCACCAATTATAACAGAGCAAATAAATGAGAGGAATCTGACAGCGGGTTGCATCAGGGCAGATGATGTGAGGGAGGCAGTATACTCCATGACACTTGTGACCTATTTCTGATTTCAGCGCCACGGTGAGTCTCTCTCTTTTTTTTCTTCCCCTCCTCCTCCTCCCTCGTTCTTTCTCTTTCTCTCCCTGTCCTCTTATCTCTCCTAACTAACACACAATAGCTCCACTGGCGTGAGAGGAAGAGGACACACCAGGACATTGAGTGGAGGAGCTAGCTAGAGGGGTGTGTGAGGCGCAGGCAGAATTAATTTGATTAGTGTGGCCATTAATGCATCAATTAACTGGAACATGGAATATACTGGTGAGGAGAGAGGGATGATTGGCTGGAAAGAGAGAATAAAGGAGTGAAGATCATACAACTTAAAACGGACACACAAAAACGGGTCAAATGTTGATGTAAAAAATGATAATAATTGGTGACCTTTGTGTAGTTGGTGACCTTTTTGTTTTCGGCCAGACAGACTAAATACATTTTTCTTGTTTTTAAATGTCTGCTCTCTTCTCTTTCAGAACAATGACCCCCTGACCCTTGGTTACCATGGATACCCAACCCACAGTCAGGTAAGACTACAGTCTCCTTAACGTAAATCCATACATGTGAGACATTTGCATATTGTATGATATATTTTCATTATCTTACGTCCTCCATTGTCCTCTTCCATATATGGGCAWGGACATATTGAAGTTATTTTCTAAGCTCTTCAAGCCACAAGGTGGTGWTGTGGATGCAGATCATTTCTGATTGGGAGCCTGACAACTTCATATAAGGGAAAGGGGGATACCTCGTCAGTTGTACATCTGAATGCATTCAACTGAAATGTTTCTTCCAACCCCTCCTGAATAACCTTCTCTATATAYGTTTACTCTTTGTAAATAGGGCTTTACATTAGGTATATGGTTGCTCTCTAGGTTTATTTTTATTTCCTGTTYGCCCTTKGATAGCCATAAAATATGGTAGGAATTTCAATTCAATATCAAGATAAGCACATAAATATGGCATGGATGATGTAGTAGAGCTGTCCTGCCAGTAGATTCACATTCTCCTCACCATTCTATAACATAATAAGTTTGTTTTGAGTATATACTACAGCGTTTTGCCTATATGCTCATATATATATATTATGTATGTGGTCGTGTGGCTCAGTTGGTAAAGCATGGCGTTGCAGACGCCAGGGTTGTGGTTCTTCCCCACGGGGGGACAGGATGAATATGTATGAACTTTCCAATTTGTAAGTCGCTCTGGATAAGAGCGTCAGCTAAATAGATTAAATGTAAATGTATGTACAGTTGAGTAGGAGTTTACATACTACACTTAGCCAATACATTATAACTCAGTTTTTCACAATTCCTGACATTTAATCTAGTAAAAATTCAGTCTTAGGTCAGTTAGGATCACCACTTTATTTTAAGAATGTGAGATGTCAGAATAATAGTGTAGAGAGTGATTTATTTTAGCTTTTATTTCTTTCATCACGTTCCGGTGGATCAGAAGTTTACATACACTCAATTAGTATTTGGTAGCATTGCCTTTTTTAAATTGTTTAACTTGGGTCAAATGTTTCGGTAGCCTTCCACAAGCTTCCCATAATAAGTTGGGTGAATTTTGGCCCATTCTCCTGACAGAGCTGGTGTAACTGAGTCAGGTTTGTAGGCCTCCTTGCTCGCATGTGCTTTTTCAGTTCTGCCACAAATGTTCTATAGGATTGAGGTCAGGGCTTTGTGATGGCACATCAATACTTGACTTTGTTGTCCTTAAGCCATTTTGCAGAATTTGGAGTATGCTTGGGGTCATTGTCATTTGGAAGACGCATTTGCGACCAAGATTAACTTAGTGACTGATGTCTTGAGTCTTGCTTCTATATCCACATAATTTCCTCCTCCATGATGCCACTATTTTGTGAAGTGCACCAGTCCCTCTGCAGAAAAGCACCCTACAACATGATGCTGCCACCCCAGTGCTTCACGGTTGGGATGGTGTTCTTCGGCTTCAAGTCTCCCCTTTTTCTCCAAACATACGATGGTCCTATGGCCAAACTTCTATTTTTGTTTCATCAGACCAGAGGACATTTCTCCAAAATGTACGATCTTTGTCCCATGTGCAGTTGCAAACCGTAGTCTGGCTTTTTATGGTGATTTTGGAGCCGTGGTTCTTCCTTGCTGAGCAGCATTTCAGGTTATGTGATATAGACTCGTTTTACTGTGGATAAGATACTTTTGTACTGTTTTTCCTCCAGCATCTTCACAAGGTCCTTTGCTGTTGTTCTGGGATTGATTTGCACTTTTCGCACCAAAGCACGTTCATCTCTAGGAGACAGAAGCGTCTCCTTCCTGAGCGGTATGTGGCTGCGTGGTCCCATGGTGTTTATATTTGCGTACTATTTTTGTACAGTTGAACGTGGTACCTTCAGGCGTTTGGAAATTGCTCCCAAGGATGAACTAGACTTGTGAGGTCTACAATTTTTTTTCTGAGGTCTTGGCTGATTTTTGATTTTCCTATAATGTCAAGCAAAGAGGCACTGAGTTTGAAGGTAGCTTGAAATACATCCAAGGTATACTCCAATTGAATCAATATGTCAATTAGCCATCAGAAGCTTCTAATGCCATGCATATTTTCTGGAATTTTCCAAGTTTTTAAAGGCAAGTCACTTATGTATGTAAACTTCTGAATTGTGATACAGTGAAATAATCTTGTAAACAATTGTTGGAAAAATGTCTTGTCATGCACAAAGTAGATGTCCTAACTGACTATACAAAACTATAGTTTGTTAACAAGAAATTATGGAGTGGTTGAAAAACGAGTTTTAATGACTCCAACCTAACTTCCGCTTCAACTGTATGTATGTCTGTATAATTATTTTATTTGAAAATCATTTTCGGGGTCTTTTTCAATGTAAACTTGAACCAGATAATAAAGTATTTGCCACACGCTGCTGAATAAATCCTAGTGGAAACACTACTAACTGAGATACAAACTGTTTTGTGTGTGTACTGCAGTCAACACAGCCCATATGACAATAAAACAATACTAGGGGCTTACCTCATAAATGTGTGTGTTTTTGTGTGTAACCGTATGTCCAGTGTGTTTACCTGGGTGTGTTTTAGAGGCTGATTGTGTTATTAGGTGGTTTAGTTGGTGTTGTTAATCCTCAGATCATCCTCCATTCATCCTCCATGCTCTTTCCATAATCCCCTCATCCCTCTCTCTTTATCCCCCGCTCCCTCGCACTACGGATGTCGTGTAACATCGTTCATCATGAACCTTTTACACGGTTGACAATGTATGCATGGAATTAGAATGACTAGAATGGGTATTCCCATTCCACTATCTATATATCTCTATATCMTTGGTTGTTGTTCTGCGGCCAAATAGAAGAATACAGACAGTCCTCATGTCCACTTACTGTATACCCCTGTGTAGTGTGGAATGACAGCTAAAGGAAAACAATGGCATGGTATCTTTTAACTGAAAATACCTAGAATTTGTCCATTCTTAAWTGACTCTTGCTCAAGGAAGCAGTATAGAGGAAAAAGCCATTTGGACCACGGCGGTATCGTGAGGGGATGTTGGCCTGAAGAGGTTAAAAACATGAGACGATGACAAGTCGCTCACAGAGCCCCCCGGGGTAGAGCTGCTAAACTGTCACTGACAGCATGAGACGAGGTGATCAAAGACTTTCCGATGGAAGAGCCTAGAGAGTGTCACGCAGGAGACGGAGAGAGAGTGTGAGAAAAACAGAAAGGAGAGGAAGGAGGGAAACAAAGCTTCTGTTCTCTCTTTAGTCTCCCAGTGGTGCGAGCAGCCCCAGTTTAACTCACCTACATGGAGAGAAAGAGAACAGGGGGGAGGGAGATACTGCGACACGGAGGGAGAGAGGGAAGTAGGGGAGGGGAAAGTTTGCAGGTGTGACAGCAAGGGAAAGGAGGCGTCGTAAGGGGAGGGGAGGAGGAAGGGTGGCTGGGGAGCATCAGGCTATCTGGGTGAGAGAGGGAGAGAGAGAGAGAGAGAGAGAGAGGGATGAGCAGTGAACAGGCAACAGCACGACAGAGAAACAGAAGGCTGGGGGTGGAGGGAAGGAAAGCACAATAGAGAAAAAAAGTGAACGAGGGAGAGTGACAGGGACAGAGAGAGCGGCGGAGGTGGGGAGGGGGGATTGGCATGGTATACGGAGCAAGCGAGGGAAGAGGAGGGAGATTTTGAATCTGTGAAGAGCGACAGATAGACGGGAGAGTGAGCTGGAGAGGGGACACGTACTCGGATAGAGAGGAGGAAAGGAGAGCGAGGATAAACGGATATTTCAAGTTTTTGCACAAATACGATGATGGGACTGTACTATCCTTCCGTGTTGTCGGTGAGTTCCTATCTTGAAATGCAAGGCTTATTCTACTGTGTTTCGGTTGCTATTTTTAAAGGAACAACAATTAAATTACATAAACTAGGTTTGTCTGTTCTTTAGCAGCAGCGATTTCTTCATTCAGTGCAAATGCCAAGCGTTGTGTTTGACCCCTTTTACTTGAGCGGTGTGCTAGTGAGGCCATTTCATGCATGGCTTTCCACCAAATCATCAGTCAGAAGCGTCGGTAAATAGGAAATAGACACTGGGATACTGCGCTGCACTAGGAGAGGGACAGAGATGGGAGCCTTTGAAGATGGAATCTGTATTATAATATGCTGTGTGAGCTTTGCTGTACCGTATTGTCATGGCATCTGTTCTCTTGCCCTGGGCCTCTAGTGCTAACAGATACGTTCACTGGCTACATTTGTACTCTGGCTTCTCAATTCATGCTTTGTAGCATTTATGTTTATATGCAGCACATATGGACGGGAATATTTGTTCCTGCAATTCTGGAGAACAGGGAAAGGGATGTGTATGTGTGTGAGAGAAAGATGACCGCGTAAGTACAGGCCTCTAGCCTGCACTGTCCTCGGGATCTGAGTAAGCCGCAAGACATGCTTGGGAATAGGAGGGAGGAGAGTGGGAATAGGAGGGAGGAGAGTGGGAATAGGAGGGAGGAGAGTGGGAATAGGAGGGAGGAGAGTGGGAATAGGAGGGAGGAGAGCAAAAGAAGGTAAATAAATTCTGCAGCTGTCTGTATACGTATGCTTTGAGCGAAAGGGACAGGTGCCCCAAGAACATTTGTCTCTCTCTCGCTCTCACTCTGTCGGTCTCTCTGTCTGTCTGTCTCTCTGTCTTTCTCTCTCTTTCTTCTCAACCAATACTGCCTCACTCTCTTATCTCTCTGAGAGACACACTCTCTCTCTCTCTCTCTCTCTCTCTCTCTCTCTCTCTCTCGACTCCTCTCTCTCTAATCACACTTTGATTGAAGTCGAGACTTCGCGTGGTGTCAGTACCTACTTCATACATATATGGAGGGGTGACTCAGTGGTCCCATCAGTGTGTTCCACCAGTGTCTGACTGACTACCCTGGTTAGTGCTCAGCCTGCATTCATGCGTTGGCCTGTACACTTCTTTCAGCAGTACCTTTGAATCCTGCTCCCTTTACTGTTTGACCTCTTTTCCCTGTGCCTCTCCCTGGGGCCCTAGCAGCTGTTATCTCAATGTTTTCCTTTAAGAGCCCCAGAAAGAGGGGGATGGGACGGAGAGAGGGGAAACAGTAGAATGTAAATTGAAATGAAAGGTGACAGACAGCCCACCTTTTGTCTTTGCAGGAAGGCCCATAGGAGTCATAGTTGTTCCTAAAGGATAGATTATACACAGATGGACTGATAGAGAAATGTATATGGATAAGGGAGGTAGATGGGTGTAGACATATAATCTAGACAGTGAGATGGATAGCTCACCGGATAAAGCTAGTTTGTTGCGTGACGTAATAGAATGCTGAATCGCTGACATTGCAGTTCTGTGGATCCAAAAGTTGCAATTCACTTGAAAGGGGGATTTTGTTTGTTTGTGGAGAAGCACTGGCACAGTAAATTATAGCTTCTGTTTTAAGGTGTGCTTTTACTACAGAGCTCTTTGTGCTAATAGGGATAGCCTAGCACTGAGAGAAAGAGAGAGGGTTGGAGAAATAGAGAAATATTTGCAGAGCCCCACCCAAGCGTGTGCCCTAAGGCATGGGAGAGACGCCTACCTGGCTCACACACACACACACACACACACACACACACTTAAACTATGGAGGTCAAAAGCTCTTGACATTCTTCAAAGGCCTACAGTACCGGTGATTTATGATTCTGCCTCCTTTCTTCAAAATGGTCTATTAGTGTTGTTGCTATGACGACCATTCATTGWTCGAGGTRGGCGTGAAGWGTCACTAGGAAGTGTAACAACTTTGCACAGGCCCACATGGGCATGAAGCATACACAGTGTCCTGAGCCATGCTTCAAATGTAATAACAATGGATTATRTAATGGGTMCGGTTAACACTGCAAAACCGTTCTACTATTGGGATTGTGGAAGTCTTCTTTGCGGAGGTCCATTTTGAATGTCCATTTGTATCCACTCTATGGCAGCGCTAAACYGATTTGCTATTGAAAAMTAATGATGCACTTTCCWAAGGCGKGCAGGATGTGAAATCCAACAAGCCTAGCTCCAACCRCTCAGTGCACAGTGTGATTGACCGTACAACGGTCATCTAGGCACTAGCTTATGTACACACATGAACACRTTGGCCATGTGAGAGTCAGATTGGTATTGAGCACTCCGTGTCTTCTGAACAAGACAAACTAGTTCCAKGGTCAATGACAATGTGTTAGAAGAGGAGGAACGTCATATGTAGTGTCAATAGACTCCTGTTTGTGTGTTCACCTGTGTGTGTTTGTTTGTCTGGGGCTGCGTGCGTAGTTGCATGGTTGACAAGCGGTACGGTAAAGCAATATTGACCGACAGATATTGTCAACCATGTCTGTCTTGAATGTGTACCTTTTCATAAAGAGTTGTACCCGGAGCCCAACAGACCATTAATAGCAGACACAATACAGGAGAGATGACAGAGAACGTGGTGTGCACGTGATAATCTGGAGCATGCATAAGACCCTACAAGGAAATGGATGTGGGGGCGGAGTGAGAGGGTCTTCATGACAAGCAGACATGTTACCCTATAAGGAGATGTGGAGTGGGAGGAGTTTACGGGGCRAGCTAATGTTCTGTTGCTACGAGGCTGCCTGGCAGCGAGGTTGACTGGGGGGGGTGGATGCAAGGGTCCCGTCTGGATTTAATGAAGCGTTAAAAAAAAAAGGGTGGAGTTGAGGGGGAGGACAGGGAGAACAGCAGCAGCAGGAGGAGAGCGAGTGGGAGGGAGGAGAGTGATGGGGAGGGGGCGGCTTAGGAGGATGGAATTATTTAACAAGGAAGGAAGGGAAGGGTTTCTTCTACTGTTCTTTATGTTAGGAATGTATAGATAGCTGGTAAACGTGCCAAGAATGTAATAAATAGTATTTTGAATTGTATACTGTTAAGTTCCGTGTCTAATGTACTGACAACAGAACTGCACCTTTCAATTTCTGCATCATTTACAGTTCAGTAGTATCCATTGAATGTCACCTACCCCCATTCTTCATACACTCCAGTTCTGTAGAATTAGGCTGTAGACTTATGCCATACACCCATTAGACAAAGAGGTCCCTGAAAAGTCATTATTCATGTCAAAAGGCCTAGATCTGGCCTGGTTAGCCGCGGTTATCTACACACGCGCACACAGTGACACTGCTGCAGTCAGACGGGGCAGAGGAGTCCATTTTCTAACATGCCAGGCTCCTCAAACACACTAGCTAGCCGGCGCTAACTGACCCGAAAGTAAGTCAGCTGCAGCTACTGCCTCTGAATCACAGGCTCCGCTGAACTGACGGCATAAGCTTACACAACCGGGGACACACACACACACGTTTACAAGTGTGTGCTGACAAGATGCGTGACACATATCTGTCTACAGGACACTCCGCATCAGAGTGACAATATCTCTCCCTCTCCCCGTCCCGCTCTTTCGCCATCCATCCCTCTCTCAGCCATCCCCCTCTTCGTTACGCAATCTATGTATGTATTCAGCAGATGCTCTTCTCCAGAGAGAATGACAAAGCAAGTTAGTCTAAATCACACAAGGCCTGACAGACCAGGAGACCATATTCCAGTTGATGCCCACGGGGCTCTGGTCAAAATAAGTGCACTATACAGGGAACAGGGCTCCATTTGGGAGATACCCATGGTGTGCAGTATCAGGGCTGTGGATGGCCTGTGTGGAAAATGGAACATTAATATTCTCTTTGAAAGGTCATGCAGTCGTTCAGCTAAAATGGAAGGCTCAAGGTTGCTCTATTTTTCTGTTTCGGTTTGGCAGAATTGAAAAACAAATCAAGGGAATAGAGTGGGATATTATTTGCCAATATTTTAGCTTCAAGGCTTTCTCCAAGTCTACATAGAACAAGCCACGGTTAGAAACATGTACAGTGGGAAAGGAGCTTGGGGTTTGCCCTGGGTTATTTTTCTTTATTTTTCTGTTCTGTAAGAATCAAAATGACCCAGGCTTGCCCAGCGTCCCCAGCTTGTCACAGGTGCAAGGCAGCGAAAGGTCAGGAGCTTAAACAGATGGCACACACACACACACACACACACACACTCTGTCCTAACACTCCCTCAGGGATTCTGGATGTATTGTACTACACAGCAGGGAAACGCTTCACCTCATCACACACAGACACAGACAGATGTTGTGTTTAGATATCACACCATTATTGCTATATCAACTGATGCTTGTCATTATCTATAGACAACGTCACAAGTTGTCAGCTAGCTAGCAACAACTCGGGAGAGGCGAATGTCGGGAGAGGCGAATGTCGAGAGCCATGCGTTCTCCGAAACACAACCCAACCAAGCCGCACTGCTTCTTAACCCAGCGCGTATCCAACCGCACCAATGTGTCGGAGGAAACACTGTACACCTAGTGACCTGGTCAGCGTACACTGCGCCCGGCCCGCCACAGGAGTCGCTAGTGCGCGATGAGACAAGGATATCCGTGCCGGCCAAACCCTCCCTAACCCGGACGACGCTGGGCCAATTGTGCGCCGCCCCATGGGCCTCCCGGTCGCGACAGAGCCTGGGCTCGAACCCAGAGTCTCTGGTGGCACAGCTAACGATGCAGTGCCTTAGACCATTGCGCCACCCGGGAGGCCCCAGAAGCTGACATTCTGATAATTTTCTTGTTATTGATTTTACATTGAAGTCATTTAGCAGACGCTCTTATCGAGAGCGATTTACAGTAGTGAATACATACATTTTCGTACTGGTCCCCCGTGGGAATCGAACCCACAACCCTGGTGTTGCAAGCGCCATGCTCTACTAACTGAGCCCCACAGGACCACGGCTGTGATATCATGTCTTCTTTTGACTAATTTCATGTGAATGCTAATATGGCAAAACATTTGCTAGCTAGCTAACCTACAACTAACAATGTATTTGAGAGACAACAAGAGCTCATTGTGCAAATGTATTTGTTTTCAATAAACATTTGGAGACTATATATAGTTATATGTTGTCAACAATCTAAGCCAAACCCGTTTCTAGCAGTCTGATATAGTAAATGAATGAAACACGTTGAATCTAGTATTTCATGGATTGGTAGCAGGACTTTTCTGTCAGTCTTCACCTCTCCTGTCCTTTCCCTCTCCATATCCCATCCCCCTTTCCTCTCCTCCTCTTGTCTCTCCGTCATCTCTTCAGCACTCTCACCATTTCCATTTAGGGTAGCGATGCCCCTCTGCCAGTAAGCTAGGAATGCACTCGAGTGTGTGTGTTTATGAGAGTATTTGGGTAGTTGTGGGCATTAGATTATAGCACAGCCGTTATCCAACAGTCAGCCTTTGAATGTTTAGGCATGTGGGCGTTTGCGTGTCAGAGTTAGTGTGTTGAGGTGTGTGTGTGTCTATCTGTGTGTGTCTGTGTGTGGGCGTCGCCATCCATTGTGCTGCTTCTCTGTGTGGAAGCTGCTGACCCCCTCAATAATAGATGGGCCTGTAGTGAATATTTAATGACAACAGTACACACACACACACCGGGGGGGATGGAAATATAATATCCGTGCCTGTAAGCCTTTTTAACTGAACCTCTTGGGAAAGTGGTCTTACCCCTAGTGATGTTCTCTCCGGCTTCTCTCCGGCTCTCTGTCGGTAAAGGAATACGCTGGAGTTTAGCCAGCCAGTTACTTAAGACCACTCACCTCTCTCTCTCTCCCCCTACCCACCCTCAGGGCTCCAGGATGCAGCAGGTGGTCAAGAGGGTCTCGTCCCCCCATCTTCTCCGCCTTCCCCCCTCCTCCCCCTCCGCCCCCCCAGAACGGCTTGGCCCTGGAGTACGGGGCCAGTCTGTACGCCGCAGGGGCCATCCAGGGGTCGGTGGAGGCCGGACAGGCAGGCATTAACACCCCGACAAGCGTCCCAAACAGCTTAACGACCCACGTGAGTTTGTTGGCTTTTTATTTGCACAAACTTTACAAGTGAGTTTGTTTCACGCTGTGAATGATGGAGTAAGTGTCTATTAAATCCCTACTTTCTCTCTCTCTCTCTGTGTGTTCTCTCTGCCTCTCTCACTCTATCTTTCTCACAACAGTCAGATGTGTCGTCACAGATTGATACCCAGTTGGTGGTTACAGGAGGAGGTGGTGGCGGGGGTCCGTAGGGGACGACTCAGAGAAAGGGACCCCCAAACGCCTCCACGTCTCCAACATTCCCTTCCGCTTCAGAACCCTGGACCTCCGGCAGATGTTTGGGGTACGAGACCAGGAACATTGTCCTTTTTCCCCATCCACAACCCTGACATTCTAGTTAGTGATTAAAGGAGCAATCTGTGATTGCTACATCCATTTTAGGACTTTTTAAATGAGTGTTTTAGTAAAACTTCCTTAACATGGAGCAGGGAAATGAGCAGAGAATTAAGAGAGGCACTAAGAGGAATAGAACGGATCATTAAAAAGTTCAGCGTGATTTCTGCTAGTTTATATGTCCGGTACGATACTGACGCCTTGTGTTCAATTTTTGTATTTCATTTTCAATGCAGTAGTTTRCAGTGCCATGCTTATTGATGCTGCCCCCCCCCCCCCTTTTTTTTCCCCTACAGCAATTTGGAAAGATCCTCGACGTAGAGATCATATTCAACGAGAGAGGATCGAAGGTATGACATGTACACATCAAAATACCAAACCTGTTCATTTTAAGTTACATAATACTCTGCACAGAATGGACATAGCTTACGCATATTTCTTCATCTCCCTTATCCTTCTCTTATATTCCAACCCTCTCGTTTTCTCTCCATCCCCCTTCTCTTTCGATCCTAAACCCCATTCCCTCTAGGGTTTTGGCTTTGTGACGTTTGAGACGAGCGTGGACGCTGAGAAGGCCAGAGCCGCTCTCCACGGAACTCTGGTGGAAGGACGCAAGGTTGAGGTAATTTACCYTCCAGGAACGGTGGCCATTTTGTTTTTCGTCTTTGTCCCATGTTCAGCAGTGAAATKAGGTCCGGTTGGCTTAGTATGCTTTTCCATCTCCAGTTGAACTGTCTGAAATGGTTTCGGGGAGTCTGTTTGTGTTTAGTGTTATAACCCCCTTCCAGCATGGTGCGGTGGTGCCTCACAGAAAGATTGATRCGCACAATGTCTTGGTTTTACATCACGTCCTGTTTCGTACGCTGTCCATTTGCACGTTTTGATCTTCAGCTTTATGGGTCTGCCTGGATTGCAAAGCATGCTGGGTGGTTTGGCAACAAAATGGTCTGGGAACAGTGTTTCCACATGAAACCTTTACACACTGTGCCTCTGGACGCTGCTTATGACACAGCATGCGAGAGGGCGTTTTCTCTGCTGCACCCCTTCTTTATATCCATCATCACCATCACTTCCACGATCAGAATCCGGGCTTTATTGGTGTTCACTATTTTAGAKGGGATGTTCTCCCTCTCCTCTCTTCCTTATTTTCTTCTTCTGACAAACAACCATGCTTGCTTGTGTTTGTGRGATTCTCTTGCATGGGCTACCGATCGTGTTTCAGAAGACCAGTCAGGTGATGTGACGTCATAAAAGACGTCTTTCCCCTACATTCAGATACCTGTGTGCTTGATTGTGAGTCAGTGCACAGTATTGAAGTAGTGTGATTAMGTTGCTGTATGTTGACATTGCTGCATGCATTAGGTGTTGGCAGGTATTGGTATGAGACTGCCCTGAGGGAGTGTGGTGGTGAAGTGTTTGATCTGCTGCTTATAGATTCACTGGTGATTTTTGGGGTCTATATATCACTCATTAAATAAAGGCAACCCACACCTCATACCCTCACTTGCATCCCCCTTTTCCAAGAGTAATACCTGGTGTAATGGGAATGAGTTTCGCTGCGATGCCTCTGTTTTTCTTTGTCAGCATGACTTGGAAGATCTTGGAAGGGAAACACCTCATGCTCTGCCATCGCTTTGGCTCTTGGTTTTAGATCCATGCTTTATTTTGAGCTCTTCTGCATGCTTTCAACTGTTATGCACTCCTCTGTTGTGGGAATGTGGGCCTAAACGTGTGGGTGAGAGAGAGAAATACAGGGGGAGAGAGAGAGATGGAGAGAGTGAAGAGTGACGATGATACGGCTGTCTTCCTCTCCTTTCCCCCCTTTTCTGTTCTGCTCCATCTCTTTCTCCACTCTTTCTCTATCTTCATGCCGGTCGGTCTGTCTCCTTTTTTGTCTCTCTCCCCTTATATCAACCTGTGTTTGTTTGTGACCCTCCACAGCTGTCCATATTAGGCTTGGGCGGTATCCAGATTTTCATACCGTTCTACCTGCCATCCCAGGATTTACGGTATTACCGGCATAGTACACAAGGGGCACTAAAAACGCAAAAAAAAGCCCATTGGGCGTCTATTACTAGAATGCTAACAACAAACTAATTGCAAAGACCGGCAAATCCAGCTCATAAAGTTATACAGTCATAGCTCGTAGCTACCGAATGTCATTTTCGTTGCGTGTGGACTTGTACAAGCGAAGGTGAACGAGAGACATTGTGCAAACGAACAAAGTTGTGACGCATGCTTTTCTGAAAGAAGATCCAGCATGTGTACATCCAGCAGAGGTGAGAAGAACGGAGGAGGAAACCACCTGCTAGTAGGAAGCACAGGGAAATAATGCCAGCTGTACAGATAACTAACTCTTTGACTTCTCACACACGGCAGAAAGCCGTTCTAAGATATCTGATGGCAAACATTTCGTAGTGAATTGTATGAGTAACTTCATCACCTCGTGCGGCGCACCACGGTGACTGGCCGATAGATATACAACGCTATGGACTCACCAACTCCCGCTGTCTCCCGTTGTGCCGTTACCAGAGGTGGGACCAAGTCATTGTTTTACAAGTCACAAGTAAGTCTCAAGTCTTAGCACTCAAGTCCCAAGTCAAGACCGTCAAGTATCAAGTCAAGTCTCAAGTCTTTAACTTAGAGTTTTGAGTCGTAAACTAGTTATAATGTACTCTTCACCAAATGTAATACCATTTCATATTTTTAACGAGTAATAGTTAGTATATTACTATTACGCAAATCATGAATGCTTTAAAAAATAACTATATATTTATTACTTTCCAAATAAACGTTATATTTCCATGGAAATACATGGGTAGCCCCCCCCCCCCCCCCTGATCGACTATTGAGGATCGCTGTCGGGCGATGTAGGCTTGTACACAATCGCCCAACCACAATCGCCCAACCTTGTTTTAGGAACATTAGGCAGGATTTAGGCTACCAACTGCCTAGCCAGTTGTAGCTCAATCTTGGGTGCTGACTGTGTGGAGGCTCATTGATTTAATGTTACGTTAGCCTACGTGATACACTAGTAAAGTAATAAAATATATAGCTGTCGGCTATATTAGCCACGACTTACCGTTCTTTGTGCAGCTTCAAATGTCGAACAAATTGTTGCGCCTCCGTCTAATTTTCTTCCCGCATGTTTTGCAAGTTGCAGTCCGTTTTTTGTTGATACAGCGTCGTCTTTATATCCGAAAAGAATAATTTTGGGTATCATCTTTCCAAGGGCTCCATCTGAATTCACCCGGCGACATTCCTCTGCACTGCCACGCACACATTTTTCTCAGCTGGCACAAAGCTGGCTGCTGTCCGATTCAAACTGTAATCCGTTAAATGAAGAGTTGATGCGCTGCACACTTTTTTTTAATAGCATAATTTTTTCTATTTGGGCTTGGGGGAGAGTATCAAGTCAGGTCGAGTCATATGGTCAAGTCACGAGTCATTGGTGTTGAAGTCAAAGTCGAGTTGCAAGTCATCATATTTGTGACTTAAGTCCACACCTCTGCCATTTACAAACAAACACTTGACTGGCTCAACTGTTCTGGGGAACTGCGGTAAACTTCAGAACGTAAAATAATGTGACCTGTGAAATGAAGAACGCAATCTGCTTTATCGCCGAACGTATTGCACAAGTTGACTGCAGGTATTAACTTAAAAAGTTACTACAAATATTCAAATTTATTGAAAAACTTCAAATAAATGTTTTTGAGAATATTGGACAAAACCATCCTGTGGCTTTTTCCAAATACCCTAGTATACGGTATAAATGGTATACTGCCCAAGCCTAGTCGATATACCTCTCTCTCCGTCTGTCCATTCTCCTTTTTAAGTGTACTACAATAGAGTATTGTTATGTGCAGTGTTGTTGTTTTTTACAACAACAAAAAGTTATATCTATTACTTCTTTCAACATTAATGAATTACTTTACTTATTACTCCCTGGGAAAAGTAATTAGTTACACTACTCTTTATTACTTTTGTGTTACACCCCAAAACGTTGCGCTACCTCACTCAGTGTAAACAACACTCAATGTAAACAAAGTCAACGTTACCCRACGTAGGCCTATACACCAACACAATTAGCCTAATAATAACAGACACAATATCTACTGTGGATAAGGGCAGCATTTCCCCTACTACATACCCAGCTACGAGCTGGTTCAGCTCTCCCTGGGTTACAGCCTGTCCTCCTGAACCATTGGAATCAAACCTTGGTTGTTTGGATGAGGTAGGCCCACAGTCATCTTCAGCAGCCGTGTCAGGTGTTTCTCACCTGGGCAGAGATGACATTTTACTGTGTTATTCTTGTCATCTTGTCCTACCAAATTAACGTAATGGTAGTACTTCCACGCTGGGAAAGTAAGTGTTTTAGACGTGTCTGCCAGTTTTCCATCGCCCTCACTTAAGCAGTTAGTAGTAGTGTGTGCATGCGTAAACAGGAACTTGGTGAGAGGATAAAAAAAGAATAACTGTATATATATTGCGCCAACAGAGAGAATAATAATCTCACACATTTATTTGGATCAATAAATGTAATAGGAAGGGAATGATAACAAAAATAACTGTTATATTATTACTCCAACTTGAACAAAAATAACTGTTATATTATTACTCCAACTTGAACAGTAACTCCGATATATTACTCGTTACCACAAAAAGTATTATTATTACTGTAGCACGTTACTTTGTAAGGCGTTACCCCCAACACCGGTTATGTGTTGAAAAGTTGTTAGAATATCAGTGAAAGCTGGGCAGTGACTTCGCCATGACCCATAGGCTTCTAGATTGATCCCTCAACTGTCCCTCTGTCTCCCACATGTGTATGGCTGTATCTGCTCATTTGTATTGGGTATTTGTAGTAGTTACATCAATAGAGGTCAGCTTTATGTCAAAAGGTGACCAATCACCAGTGACATCACTTCATGACATCACTTCCTCTGTGTACCTCAGAGTGGGGGTGGTTGCTTTTCATCACCTCATTGGTTGTTTTTGTTTTGGTTAATTTCTTATTATATTTTCTCTATTTCCCCCTGATGATTTCTGTGTTGTTGTTGTCAGTCTCCACGGTAACCGCTCGTGCCCTCACACCGTTTCCCCAGCAATGGTAAGTTGTGTACACATGGCATCATTTTTGAATGACCCCCCCACCCCCATCCGCCAAATAAAGATAAAGTGCACCCTACACACAAAAAAATACAATGAAAGCGTCCTTGACTCGGCAGGGTTTGATCGAAAGGATCTGATTGGCTAATCCTGTGATTGATTGTGGAGCTSGCGAATACAATGCTGATTAGAAACCAATGGCATTTGACCGCATGGCCTTCCAGACTCTTTCTGTAACATTAAGATAACCTGATATAAAACGCATCTGCAAGCGCAACTGACTACCACTTTATGCATTAATTCCATTCACCACTCTAACTGCATTCAAACATTAATTCTAGAGCTATTTACTTCCTGCATGGTTGACTATCTCTTGTCGTTTGTATCATATAGTGCCACTGTCATCTCTATGTTATGTATTAGCTACCTTTTCTTTAGTGAGTACCAAACGGTAGATTGCTTTAATTCAATAGCATTTTGTTTGGTATATTAGTAGTGGATTGGCATGATAATGCATGAATGCGTTGTTGTAGAAGTCAGTCTTGGTAACTAGACAGTAGGTTTTGTGCGCTGGCTGTAGTTGTCGATGTAGAAGGTCGAAGGGCAGAGTAGTCTATTCTTCACATTAAAACGAAGGTAAAATGACACTTTGTACAAGCTAAGGATATGCAACTGATATAGAGTACATAAAATACTTCAAACTAGTTACCTATGGAGACCACCGCTAGAGAGAAGATCAACTTGAAACCATCATCAGTATCACATCTGACTCTCAATAGGATTATATTTAATTGGATTATGTGCCCAGACTTTTATTTTGTTCACGAGGAGTTTCTTTTTAAAAATGTTGAGCAATGGTTTGGTTTTGGATGGTGTGTTATATTGGTGTCTGCTTCTAGTGATTTTGTAGTGCGACACTGAATTGCAATGCCTGACAGTGTTTCACGGTCATGGTTTGATTTGGTTTTTGAGGAATGACATTTGCATCCCCCCATCCTCTATCTCTGTATTCTGTCCTCTCTCTCCCTCTCTGTCTCATCCCTCTCTRTATTCCAGCTCATGTATTGGATCTTATATGTAGGCAAACGGTTAGACGTTTCTTCTTTGTTTTGATTCGTTTGTTCCGCATCTTGGTATTTGTTTTTTTGTTCATGAGAAAAATTATTTTTGCATTTCTTTCTCTCTCACTCTCTCTTTACCTCCCATCATTTATGTGTTCCCATGTATTTTAATGTGGACTGGCTATTCTTCCTGCATCCCGCTCTCTCTTCTCCCCCTCTCTCTGTATGATGTGTGTGACTTGATTGGGAGGGCTGCCAGAATGTTTTGATTGGTCTATATATACTGCATCTGATGCTTGCTGATTGGCTGGTTTGGCTCACCTTCTGGTCATGTGATGCGCTCTTGATTGACTGGCTGCGTGTAATCTGTGAATGACCTGTTCAAGTGATGAAACGTTTTGCATCGTGTTCAACAGAAGCTTACTTCACCCTCTCTTTTCCCTCTTTTTAAAGGTAGCAATGCCTGGAATGGTCTTGGATTTCTTTTGAATGCCTTAATCTGAAATGTTTTTTATTTTTGTTCTGTCTGTCTGTCTGTGTGTGTCAAGGGTTAAATTATTGTGAACACTCACAAATTCCTTGTTTTTTATCCTTCAAAAGAACGCATGTATCAATCAATTACCATCACTTTACATCAGAAAAATGAACCTCTTATCCAAGCGTAGACACRACTGTCACTTTTTCAATTCATACGACTCACAGTAGCAGATAAATGTTGTACAAAAAAAGTACAAACATCTTTTTTTTTTTACTAATCTCAATTTATTTGCGTTAGTTACATATGTATTAATAATCTGAGCTTGTAAAGTCATAGCCAGTTCTAAGTGTATTGACGCACTCATATTTCAAATATCTAGGGCCTATTTGTTCCGGTAGTACTGAAGGTTATGTTGGTGCCTGTACTGTGTGGTTTGGGCATAGAAATAGAATAAATAGAACGGGTGTCCCCATTCAAGTCAGTGATGGTATAATGGGTGGACTGTCGGCCATTGCGTGTGTACCCATAAGACCAAAGCAGTAAGTAAAAGCAGGAAGTGTACCCATCAATCTGTGCTGTGATGTTTTTTTWAACTGACATTACAAAAAATACAGTACATTCCATTGCATGAGCCACATCACAACATCAGTTAGCATTATTTGAATGAACAGTCTACATTATCATGTAAATGATTACATCACAGTACTAGGCAGATATTGTGAGTGTGCCCTTGAGTTTAACAGTGAGTTTTCAGGGTTAGAGGTTCCAAGCCTGTTCTATTCATTCTATTTCTATGGGTTTGGGTATACAGGAGGAGCCCATGTTGTTTGTGCATGGAGCAGGCGTGTGTTTGTCCCTCAGGTCCGGTGTGACCCCTCGTCGTGTTGTCTTGACCTCTGACCTCTCTCTGACACCCAGGTCAACAACGCCACAGCCAGGGTGATGACCAATAAGAAAATGGTCACCCCATATTCTAATGGAGGAGAGGGGCTCGCCGCTCTACCTTATGGTAAAGATAATATTGCTGGTTATAACTACTGAATATGACCAATACGATAGTAGCAATGTAGTTCCAGTTCTGTGTAGTTGCATGTGATCAGTGTAATTGCATAGTATGTTTAACTTGTTGAGATTGAGATGTTGAGTGTTACTCATATTTCTTATCCTCTTTTTCCTCAAATTTACATTAGGGCTACTAAATGCCAACTCCCCTACAGCCGGGTGGAAGTTGAGTCCAATGGTTGGAGCCATGTACAGTCCAGAGCTCTATACAGGTGAGATGCTAACATTGTTAGCTTAGTCTTCATTTCATCAGTATAGGTGAGATGCTAACATTGTTAGCGTACAGTGTCTAAGGAAGTATTCAGACCTTGACTTTTTCACATTTTGTTATGTTGTAGCCTTATTCTAATTTTATTTCAAAAAAATATCCAGCAATCTATGCACAATACCCCATAATAACATCACAGTACCCATAATAACATCACAGTACCCATAATAACATCACAGTACCCCATAATAACATCACATACCATAATAACATCACATTACCCCATAATAACATCACATTACCCATAATAACATCACATTACCCATAATAACATCACAGTACCCCATAATAACATCACAATACCCCATATAACATCACAGTACCATAATAACATCCATAATACATCACATAACCATAATACATCACAGTACCCCATAATAACATCCCAAGTACCCATAATAACATCACATACCCATAATAACATCACGTACCCCATAATAACATCACAGTACCCCATAATAACATCACAGTACCCCATAATAACATCACAGTACCCCATAATAACATCACAATACATGATTTGGAAAGGCACACACCTGTCTTTATAAGGTCCCACAGTTGACAGTGCATGTCAGAGAAAAAACAAACCACGAGGTCGACGCAATTGTCCGTTGAGCTCCGAGACAGAATTGTGTCGAGGCACAGATCTGGGGAAGGGTACGAAAAAATGTCTGCAGCAATGAATGTCCCAAGAACACAGTGGCCCCATCATTCTTAAATGGAAGAAGTTTTGAACCACAAGACTCTTCCTAGAGCTGGCCGCCGGCCAAACTGAGCAATCTGGGGAGAAGGGCCTTGGTCAGAGAGGTGACCAAGAGCCCGATGGTCACTCTGACATAGCTCCAGAGTTCTTCTATGGAGATGGGAGAACTTCCAGAAGGACAACCATCTCTGCAGCACTCCACCAATCAGGCCTTTATGATAGAGTGGCCAGATGAAAGCCACTCTTCAGTAAAAGGCACATGTTATGGCACCTAAAGACTCTCAGACCTGGAAACAAGATTCTCTGGTCTGATGAAACCAATAGTGAACTCTTTTGCCTGAATGCCAAGCATCACGTCTGGAGGAAACCTGGCACCATCCCTATGGTGAAGCATGGTGTGGCAGCATCATGCTGTGGGGATGTTTTTCAGCGGCAGGGACTGGCAGACTAGTCAGGATCGAGGGAAAAATGAACGGAGCAAAGTACAGAGATCCTTGATGAAAACTTGCTCCAGAGTGCTCAGGACCTCCGACTGGGGCGAAGGTTCACCTTCCAACAGGACAACGATCCTAAGCACACAGCCAAGACAATGCAGGAGTGGCTTCGGGACAAGTCTCTGAATGTCCTTGAGTGGTCCAGCCAGAGCCCAGACTTGAACCCGATCAAACATCTCTGGAGACTGTAAATGGCTGTGCAGCGACGCTCCCATCCAACCTGACAGAGCTTGAGAGGATCTGCAGAGAAGAATGGGAGAAACTCCCCAAATACAGGTGTGCCAAGCTTGTAGCGACGTACCCAAGAAGACATGAAGCTGTAATCACTGCTAAAGGTGCTTCAGCAAAGTACTGAGTAAATGGTCTGAATACTTATGTAAACGTCATATTTCAGCAAATAAACCTGTTTTGCTTTGCATTATTGGGTATTGTGTGTAGATGGTGAGGCGGGAAAAAATTATTTAATCAATTTTAGAATAAGGCTGTAACGTAACAAAATGTGGAAAAAGTCAAGGGTCTGAATACTTTCCGAAGGCACTGTATGTCCTCATTTCATCAGTATAGGTGAGATGCTAACATTGTTAGTTTAAATCCTAATTTCATCAGTATAGGTGAGATGCTAACATTGTTAGTTTAAATCCTAATTTCATCAGAATAGGAGATTGCAGAGATGTTGATATGACTAGCTTTAGCCCATATGTATTCCTTTATATTAGGACACTTCACCACACAATGGATCTCCATCATAATCAAAATAGCCTGTTTCCCTTTTCTGTAGACTGTTATTTTCTGTAGACTGTTATTTTTCTGTAGACTGTTATTTTCTGTAGACCGTTTGTTATTTTGTGTAGACTGTTGTTATTTTCTGTAGCTGTTATTTTCTGTAGACCGTTTGTTATTTTCTGTAGACTGTTTGTTATTTTCTGTAGACTGTTTGTTATTTTCTGTAGACTGTTATTTTCTGTAGACTGTTATTTTCTGTAGACTGTATTTTCTGTAGACTGTTTGTTATTTTCTGTAGACTAACTCCTTGTTCTTTTTTGCCTCTCTCTGATTTCTCTGGCTGTCTCTCTCAGTCCCTGGTTTCCCGTCCCTGCGGCGGCTGCACAGGCTGCCACAGCGGCAGCGACCTTTAGGGGCGCCCACCTCCGGGGTCGTGGCCGGCCGGTCTACAGTGCTGTCAGGGCAGCCCTACCCCAGCAAGCTATACCTACATACCCAGGGTAGGTGTTACTCAACAAAAAACACACTTTTACTGCATGGTGTGATATAACAAATACACGTGAATTAATTGCGTTAGTTTGGTGCTGTACTGAAATACCATTTTCTTTGTATGAACATGAGATAATATTGCGGTCTACTTACTGCACAGTGGCTACGTTTGGCCAAACAAGAGAAGTGGTATTTTATCTTGCATGTTGCACGTGTGTGTATATTAATCACCCTTTTCTCTCTCCTTTTTTTCTGCTCCTCCTCACAACTTCTATTTCCCTTCCACTCTCAATCACCATCCACCACTTCTCTTCTATCCATCTCTCTTTGGCTTGTCTTTCCTCTCCTCCTCCTCTCTCTCAATCACCATCCACCACTTCTCTTCTATCCATCTCTCTTTGTCTTGTCTTTCCTCTTCTCCTCTCCTCCTCCTCTCTCTCAGTGTGATGTATCAGGAAGGGTTTTACGGCGCAGCAGACCTCTATGTAAGTATACCTCTCTCCTCTGCTCTTTCTCTCTCATTCTCTCCTTCCCCCTCCCTCCGTCAGAGTGTGTGTGTGTGAGCGTGTGTGTGTGCATGGACCAAATCCACAGAGCTGTGTATATGTGGGTGATGTAGTAAACTTTACAATTTAACACACTTTAAAAAAAAAAAAATGTTTTATTCATTCAATTATTTTAATTAGACAGATCAATAATAGCTGTTACACACACTGCACACATTTTGTTCTTGATTAATCATATTGCAATATGAAGCGGTGCATGCCATGTGCAACGTCCAATCTTCCAGGATCTATACTACACGCCCTCATAGTTCTATACATTCATGAATAGACTGCTCTATTGCATCGTTTGCCTGCGTGTGGAGTGTGATTGTGTGTGTGTGTGTGGTACCAGGTTGACCATAGCTGTTCTCTGTTCTCTCTGTAGAATAGTGTTTCAGGACATTAGTGGCAGATTGCCCCAGGTAGGGTCCCATCATCACGTCACTGTGTGATCAGCTAGTGTGCATCCATCCTATTACTATGCGTTCCACTGACTGACTGACTGCTACCGCTGCTACTGGTGTTTTATTGASCATCCCAGAYTGAAAYGCCTCTTTTATTTCTGTTTCTATTACTAACTCACTGGATTCTGACATGGGTGGAGTTGCAGAACGGGGGAGAACGGGAATCGTTAGAGCACGAATGACAATATTACCTTCTAAAGGAATTAGACATAACACGATGGACATTTTAAAAGTTTTGCTCAGTTAAAAAAAATAAAAATGGTACAATAAATCATATACATAGATAAAAACAATACAGGATTTTGCCACGATTCTTATGCAGTCTTTATAACGGCCACCCTTAGATATGAAGTATAGCCAAAATGAGAGGTACACTTTGCCAGTAATGGCTGACATTGTTTCTGAAAGTTGAGGCTGAGTAGCTTAAAGACAGCTTACAAGAGATCAACACAGGTCCACAGACTCCCAGGGACATGGATATTCATCTTTAATGAGTCATTCTGACCCCTTCCTGGTATCTCCCTATATCTGTTCCACCTTGGCATGCTAACTGAATCAATGTTGGCATGCAGACACACATATACCCCTTCCCCTCCTCTCCCCATTCTCCTTCTCTCTTCTCCTCTCTCTGTATCCTCCTCTTCCTATCCCCTCCCTAACCCCACCCCAGCAGATGTGTGTGTTACTGAATACTGGGACTTGGCCTGTACTGATCTGTAGGTTAGAATGCAGTGGTGTGTTGCCAAGGAGACGGCCTCCTCTGTTTTGAGTTTGGGGTGCATGCTGTCCGGCGTCAGCGATTGGTTGTGACCATGCCCGTGTGTGTGTCCCCTCCCCCTTAATTGGATTGGCTGGCCGTCTCCTGTGTGTTCGTCATCCGTTTTTCCACATTAAAGGAATAATGATCCTGATCACCTGTTAATTCATCCCCCCTTTCTTTAACGGTGTTTTGATGGGAAGGAGGAGATTTCACACCTGAGGTTATGCACACTTTGTCCCGTCTTTGTCTCTCCCTCCATCTCCAACAAAACATCAATCATCAGATGAATTGAATGAAGAAAAGCTGCGGCACACTTGATGCAGGGCCTATATCATTGCCACAAACTGAGGGCCTAGGTGTTTTTGTTGGTCATGGAGGGAGACCAACACGGGGAAAAAACCTCTGCTACATTCTCTGAATGCCATGTTGCACCAGATGACCTGTTTATTGCTGCTTGTGTTAGTCTCTCTCCTTTTTCCGCTGTTATAAAGTAACATCGCTCACTCTCATTCATTCCTGGGGTATTGTGTGAGGAGTTGATAAAAGTCGACTAACAACCGTGTTCTCTCTCTCTGTCTGTCTGTCCCTTCCTTCTTTAGGGTGGCTACGCTGCGTATCGCTATGCTCAGCCGACTGCAGTAGCCGGTCCTGCAGGAGCAGCGGCTGCCGCAGCAGCTGCCTACAGTGATGGGTGGGTGATAGACACAATATATTACACAAAATAAAGCAGTAGCACACTGTACTATGACTATATATAGGTAACAATTATTAACATATTCAAATGAAAAGTAGTGGGCCTACTTCACTTTCTATTCTGGGACATGTTTGGTTACACAGCTGTGGGTTTGTAATGTACTAATCTCTGGTCTCCAGCTACGGGCGGGTGTACACGACAGACCCTTACCACGCTGCACTAAACCCTGCCACAGCTGCAGCCTACGGTGAGGAGCTATGGTAAGAACGCTTGTCTATTTACATTACTATCCACAACAAAGAAAATATCATAGAATTAGATTGTCCATTCTAGTAATTCTACTTCTATGGTAAAGATCTAGCCATTCATAACCCACTAACTGCCATCTTACCTCCTCTCCTCTCTCTCCAGGCCACGCTGTACAGGGGAGGCTACAGTAGATTTGCCCCTACTAAAGATAACCACATTTCCCAGGAGCTCTCTCATCCTGTTTGAACAATCTATAAAAGAGCTCCCTCTGCTGTCCAGGATGGAGATTGCAACACTTTGACGCAAGTTTGTAGCCTACCATGGAAACATTTATATTTCAAAATCTCCTGCTGTCCACTCTTTTTCGCTTCAACAAAAATAGGAATGCCGTTTTAAAGACTGGTAGAAAGCCTTGACAAAGAAAAGAAAATAGAAAAAAACTTGTATTTGAACCAAATGGCCGCTTGTTTCCATTGCACGGCTGTATTATAGTCCCCTGTTTCTCCCTCTCGACACTCTCAGCAGCACAAGACACAGAATGGTCGCCCCCCAGCTAGTGTACCTCCAGAGCCTATCATGTAACTGGTGTCCGGACCGTTAACTGAACACTGAGACAAACCCCCTACCACACGTATAACAGCCAAGGTGTAATGGTGGCATGACTATACACAATTCATACATCAAGAATGGAGGTGGAGCCTAGTTATGGAAGACAGAACTGTGACCGCCAGTGTCTGCATGTCTGTGGAGCCTGAATGAGCGAGAAACMACAGCAACCGAGCACCAAAAGCATTTTGGAACAGAAAGACAATTTGCAAACAAAATGGAGGAGGTGACTCCRTGTTTCCTCTTGTGGGGTGAAGGAGTATGAGAGAGGACGTGACATCATCATTGCAGAGAGAGAGAGAGGGATGGACTGATGTTTTTTTAACACTATTAGAAATTACTCACTTCAAACTGAGCAGTAAAAGGATTATCATAGCTGTTCCTTACCTCAAAGTTTTCTTAGTCCGTGAAAATGGCGAACCTTTAAAATTTTAATTGTTACAATTATGCAAATAAATTAGTTAGAGAGAGAGAAAAAAAGTTACCAAATTATTATTATTGCTGATTTATAGCGTTGTCTTTATTACGTTATTATTGTTAGTTTCAGTGGTTCTCTGAGCACACCTCTACACACATTTTCCACTTCCCTAGAAACGAGGTCTAGGGGCTAGGACTACAGTGTAGATAATATCTGTAAGCCATTCACTACAGTGGGCAACACTGCACGTCCCCTCTACATAACACAATATTATACCAAACTAAACTTCCAGTGCACAACATCATATTCTCACAATACTTCACGCTATACACAAATCACTCAGAACTATATAATATTTCATCACTACTATAGAGGTACCGGATAGCTTTTTATTGCATTGTGAATGTTAGGCTGAGACATATATCACTGATATCATTGAAACAACCAGAACCTAGTGTCCTAGAATAAACTTATTCAGTTATATTTCTTTGAAAAGTTATGATAGAGATGTATTATTTGGCTATATGATTGATTTCCCAAACTTGTTCTGTCTTTTAGAAGAGCAGGTAAACATCAAGTACAGTCTTCCTGAGAATAGCTACGTTGGTAATAGATAGTGAGATTCTGTCAACAGGCGTTGAAAGAGGGACACCATCAATATGAAAAATATTTAATGCAAAATACCATACTATTGTGCATATTTCTATATCCTTATACTCTATTTCCAAATGTGGTTGTTTTTGCCTTTTTTTTTTGCTCCAAAGATTTGTAGAAAAGCACACTTTTAGTCATGTGTATGATAAATATATTATCCTTATGGTGGTTATTATTATAAGTGCTGTCTTTTTATTTGTTGCATTAGCTCTTGTTATATTTTTTCTATTGGTAAATGTTGTTGTTCCTCCTAAAGTAAGGTGACATTTTCATTTCCTCCATCAAGATTAGTTGAAATGTGATATTCTTTTCCCCTCCTGTGTTGTTTTCTTGGGCAGAGGGGAATGGACTCTTTGGTAGTTTCAAAGAGGGAGGGAACCATAGAGGTATGCCACTATGACATCAGCCTATCTAGTGTTCTATATCTACGGAGCGAACAAAACGGGAAAGCATGTAAAACTAAACTACCAAACTCATTTTCTCAATGGAAGAAACGGGACTTTTTGGTCCAGACTGAAATAGGGTGATGGGGGTTGGCAAGCATTGGATTGAGGATTTCCCCCCCCCAAAAAAATAGGGAAAGGCTGAAATGTTCGGGCCTCACAATTTATTCCAAGTCCAAAGTTTACAGTAGACAAGAATACGTTGGGATGAATAGTGGCCTGACAAGCACATCTTCTGACCTGGTGAAGTAACCTAGTCGCTCTGTCGTAGACAAAGACTCCTAACATTTCAGTGCTGAAATTAGTCGGTTGAGGTTTAAAACGGATGTGAAGAGCGTCACGCTCGTGTGCTGTCTAGGTTAAAGGGCATGCAGTTTTGAATGATCCAAGTATACAAAAGGTTGTAAGTGTTATTGTTTGGTTGGTACAATGGTAAATGTTTCAAAGCAGTTTTACAAAGAAAATGTTATGTGGGGCATGAACTAATTACTATGAAACAATATTTCAAAATGCTGCAGTCATTGTTTATTTTTAAACGTTTGCTCTATTTTTCATTTTATCTTCGGTTTTCTGGCTGTGTGTACCACTCTTCTCAGTGTGAACTTAATCTAAGACATCAACAGGGGTCAAACTCTTCTTCTCTGGTCATTTGACTTTATTATCATGTATTGCAAAAGTGGACTGAAATATGAATAACTGAAAAGATACAGCCAAAGATAGTTATTTATGCCCTATTTCTTTTGTTACCAAATTGAGAAACGCAGAGCAAAGTGGATAAATGAYTGACAACCTATTGAACCAATCAACATGGGCAACTAGCATGATGTCGTTCTCCAGGAAGTAGAGTTTGAGACCCCTGACCTAAATGTTTTGCATGATTTTTCTGTCTTTTGCGATCAGACTCCAACAGCATTCGGTTGCAGTAGTCATCTTTTACCACTAAACCCAATTGAGAATGCTAGGCAGCTAGCCCTTTTTATGCTTAGGGTGCTAGTGTAGCAAAGAAGAGCACAGTGCTGTTTGTCAAAGATTCAGGCCCAGTGATGGGCAAAAAAAAATGGCCGCCACAACGAGGCAAGAACACAATGGCAACGTTCTAATTTCCATACCAGCATATTACTTTGAATTCATACCTTGATACAGTGCTTCATACTAAGTAGTATATTTGTGTGGATATTGGAACAGAGCCATGGAGTAGGCTCATTCCTTGTCATTTTTTTTTGGTTCCTTGTATTATATTATACAGTGAGGTGTAGGTTTCAAATGGAAGTGACTGTCCTTTTATGAATCTCTTCCCCTCTGTCATGTTTATCCCTTGGCTGCCATTATGCTATTTTGTTAGTGAATGTCCATATAAAATCTTTTATATAAAATCTTTTGTTGTGGTTTGTGACTTTCATGTTGTTGTTTTGGTGTCCAGTTTCAAATCAAATGAAATGTTATGTCACGTGTGCTGAATACAACAGGTGTAGGTAGACCTTACAGTGAAATGCTTACTTACAAGCCCTTAACCAACAATGCCGTTTTAAGTATAATAAGTGTTAAGTAAAAAATAGAAGTAACACATGATTAAAGAGTAGCAGTAAAATAACAGGCTATATACAGGGGGTAGGGGTACCGAGTCAATGTGCGGGGGTACCAGTTAATTGAGGTAATATATACATGTAGGTAGAGTTAAAGTGACAATGCATAGATAATAAACAGAGTAGCAGCAGTGTAAAAGAGGGGGGGAATGCAAATAGTCTGGGTAGCCATTTGATTAGCTGTTCAGGAGTCTTATGGCCTGGCGGTAGAAGCTCTTAAGGAGCCTTTTGGACCTAGACTTGGCGCTCCGGTACCGCTTGCTGTGCGTTAGCAGAGAGAACAGTCTATGACTAGGGTGGCTGGACTCTAACAATTTTTAGGGCATTCCTCTGACACCGCCTGATATAGAGGTCTTGGATGGCAGAAAGCTTGGCCCCAGTGATGTACTGGGCCATACGCACTACCCTCTGTAGTGCCTTACGGTCAGAGGCCGAGCAGTTGCCATACCAGGCAATGATGCAACCAGTCAGGATTCTGTCGATGTTGCAGCTGTAGAACCTTTTGAGGATCTGAGGACCCATGCCAAATCTTTTCAGTCTTCTGAGGGGGAGTAGACTTTGTCGTGCCCACTTCACAACTGTCTTGGTGTGTTTAGACCATGATAGTTTGTTGGTGATGTGGACAGCAAGGAACTTGAAGATCTCAACCTGTTCCACTACAGCCCCGTCGATGAGAATGGGGGCATGCTGGTCCTCCTTTTCCTGTAGTCCACAATCATCTCCTTTGTCTTGATCACGTTGAGGGAGAGGTTGTTATCCTGGCACCACCCGGCCAGGTCTCTGACCTCCTCCCTATAGGCTGTCTCATCGTTGTCGGTGATCAGGCCTACCACTTGTGTCATCGGCTAACTTAATGATGATGTTGGAGTCGTGCCTGGCCATGCAGTCGTGAGTGAACAGGGAGTACAGGAGGGGACTGAGCAATTTCTTATGTTGTCCTGTGTTTTAATAATGTGTGTTTGAGTCGCTGGCGGTTGTATTTTGTGTTATTGAGGATCCAAGATAAGAAATGTACATTTTAATTGATTGCTTCTGATGAAGTATTGCCAAACTACCAGGAGAAGTAGCTGTTTCTCAATTGGTTATTCTTCATATAATTCAAGAGGGTTCATATGTGATTGACACATTGCACGAATGATCAGCTCTCAAATGAACAGTCAAATTACACAGACATTTGACATTCACTGTAAAAACAAAAGTGGATTGATTTTATTTTGTACATAAAAATATATTTCTGTATATAAAAAGTGCTTTCAAGGAGAGCGGGGGCAGGTTGAGAAAAAAGGGAGGCGGGAGGAGACCAACTATGGTTGAGATATAAATKACGGTTAATCAAACCCAAGTTAATAACATTGTAAATTTAGTCCAGCTTCTTTCTCAGGAAATGCACCAGTGAAACTGTACTAGTGTCGAAGTAAGCATCACTGACATGACCATTTATTTACCTACCAGTCCGCAAAAAAGCGAATGCACATCACTATTATACATTAGATGTCTTATTCATATAACTTGAGTGCCATTTGACTTCAGTTGTTAGGACATTGTTAGCTGGTCGTTTACGTGAGATTTCTACAGGAGGACAGTGGCAGGAGGAGGTTCGGTCATATGTGTCTTCAGTTTAAAGCTGGTGTGTGCATATTTCCCAAGTATCACTGTGTTTGTGTGACTTCACCAATTCTCTCAGGGTCGGTGGTGCACCCGATTACGCCCGGCTCTGAAACAACGAGCTGATGTCGAAGTGGAACGCCTTGTACAAGATGGCATAACAAAACAAGAATCAGTTCAGAGTACTGGAATCCCTGACCTCAGGGTCCAGAAAGGAGGAGGAGAGGGGGAGTCAAGGAAAGAGAAGTGGAGGGGGTGGTCGAGGGAAGGGAAGGAGGGGCAGAGCATCTAAACAATTCCATATTTGCCAGGTCACTGAGTTCCATGTCACCGAATGCTTCCCATGGGCAGATCACTGTGATGTCTGTCCGAGACCCTCCATGCCGGGATGTCGTCACCGAAATCTGGTGGGAGAGGAGAGAGGGAGAAGTTCATGAGCTAAAGGGATAGAGACACAGCAGACACGAGGGTTGTGGTGGTAATGTGAAGTTGAGTTAGAGAGAAAGATGTATTGAAGTGTGTGTTGGTACGGTATAAAAGGAGTTGCATTTGATATGTAAGGATGGACGCTTGTTATGTTAGTAGGCCTATGCGCAATTAGTTTTCATTGTTGTTGTAGTAGTTATATTTGTGTGTTCTAAGGGAGTTTCTATCTCACCCCTTCTGGCCAGGCTTGGGGGCCTTGCTCTTGAAGGTACGGGTAGTCCTCTGCTTGAATTTAGGGGGGCCTTCTTTTCAGCGGCAGTTGCAACGTCTGCCATTTCTGTTGGTTACCGAGAGCGAGAGAGAGGAAAGAGGGTCAATAAGGTAGCTGGGAATACGTAACTGAATAACAGTAGTGAATCCCATCAAGATTGGTAAGTCGCTCTGGATAAGAGCGTCTGCTAAATGACTTAAATGTAAATGTAAATGTAAGATGTCAGTCAGGGGTAGATTATCGGTTTCTTTAACTCCATCGGTTTTACCTCAATCTGTCTTAATCCAAACCCCTTTCCCTAATACCTAGTTATTACCACCCCCTCCCTCTCTCTATCCCGTTGCACCCCAAGAGTGATAATCCTCTAAAATACACCTGAGCGGTCTATGTTGATCCAATCATACCAGATTAGATTTGGCACCAACCCATACTGTACTAACCAAGGCAAAATAGTACCAAAGCTACTTGTTAGCGTTACAATCTGTAGTTCAACTGAGGTCACTTCAACCAGAACATTGTGTAACTAGAAGGTTCTTCTAGCCCTTCGAACCAGTAGTAGCCTACCCCAGTCTTCCATTTCAACTGCACTCTATACAATGTATATTTCTACCGTAGAATACATTGCACACAGATGCTTTTGAGAGTTCATTGTCCATGCAAGCAATACTCTGCAACCAAACACGTTTTATTCCACCACTCTAGACATGCATCCGGTACAGGTCAATGACATTCTGGTGTCAACAGCCAATCAACATCTCTCCTACATCACATTCCACAGGTGCTCTACTGATCTGCATGTGTTCATTCTATAGTGTCCTGGTATTGCCTATTGGTCTGCTGACCTCCTAGTGTCCTGGTATTGCTATAGGTCACTGGTCTCCTCCTAGTGTCCTGGTATTGCCTATTGGTCTGCTGGCTCCTCCTAGTGTCCTGGTATTGCCTATGGTCCCTGGTCTCCTCCTAGTGTCCTGGTATTGCCTATTGGTCACTGGTCTCCTCCTAGTGTCCTGGTATTGCCTATTGGTCTGCTGGTCTCCTCCTAGTGTCCTGGTATTGTCTATTGGTCTGCTGGTCTCCTAGTGTCCTGGTATTGCCTATTGGTCTGCTGGTCTCCTCCAGTGTCCTGGTATTGCATATTGGTCTGCTGGTCACCTCCTAGTGTCCTGGTATTGCCTATTGGTCTGCTGACCTCCTAGTGTCCTGGTATTGCCTATTGGTCTGCTGACCTCCTAGTGTCCTGGTATTGCCTATTGGTCTGCTGACCTCTAGTGTCCTGGTATTGCCTATTTGTCTGCTGGCCTCCTAGTGTCCTGGTATTGCCTATTTGTCTGCTGACCTCCTAGTGTTCTGGTATTGTCTATTGGCCTGCTGGTCTCCTCCTAGTGTCCTGGTATTGCTATTGGTCTGCTGACCTCCTAGTGTCCTGGTATTGCCTATTGTCTGCTGACCTCCTAGTGTCCTGGTATTGCCTATTTGTCTGCTGACCTCCTCCTAGTGTCCTGGTATTGCCTATTGGTCTGCTGACCTCCTAGTGTCCTGGTATTGCCTATTGGTCTGCTGACCTCCTAGTGTCCTGGTATTGCCTATTTGTCTGCTGGCCTCCTAGTGTCCTGGTATTGCTATTTGTCTGCTGACCTCCTAGTGTTTCTGGTATTGTCTATTGGTCTGCTGGTCTCCTCCTAGTGTCCTGGTATTGCCTATAGGTCCACTGGTCTCCTCCTAGTATCCTGGTATTGCTATTGCTCTACTGGTCTCTCTCCTCCTAGTGTCCTCCAGTACAATTCAATTCCCTGTCTATCAGTGTGTTGAATGAAAAGCTCCAGCCTCTATTAGACTACAACCACTCAAAAAGTCCATTGTCTGTTATCCTGCTCTGCTCTCATCCACAAGAGTCAGTTGTGTGAGCTGTCTCATGTCTACAGCACACAAGTCTACCACAGGAGGCTGCTGAGGGGAGGACGGCTCATAATAATGGCTGGAATGGAGTAACGGGAATGGTATCAAACACATGAGAACCATGTGTTTGAGGAGTTTGATATTCCATTTATTCCGTTCCAACTATGAGCCCGTCCTCCCCAATTAAGGTGACACCAACCTCCTGTGAAGTCTACAAAGGTACTTCTCCAGAGCCAGCACTAAAGCAAGTGCATTGAACGCTACCCAGTCAATGACCATCAGCAATGGAGCACAATCTCAACAAGACAACTCCATGGAAACAGTACAATATTTCCAGCGAATTCTCTACACTCTAAAATGTTTTCTGCAATTGTCTAAGGCATTGACGCCAAATGACCCTTACAGGGCATGCAATAAAGGTAACTAATGCTCAGAGCTAAGCGTAGCAGGACGCTGCAGTTTCATCCTACCTGTCTTTGCAGTCTGTAGTGAACAGTTCTCCGGGGTTGATCCTACTGAGATCCTGCTGTATCTCTCTTCCTCCTCTCCGACTGTCCTCCCCTTTTATACACCTCTGACCTAATCCCCTCTGATCTTTGCTCTGTCGCTCGCGCACTCTGTCCCAGAGGTCAGAGTTAATCGCTGCAGGTAAACTGGAGGTAAACCCAGTGGCCAATGCATGACCGTGTCTACTGTGTATCCTACTGGGTGTTTACTGGCCACCAGCCCGTCCCATGCTGCTAGCTGGCCTGACATAACATCCAGAGCATACTGCGGCTCCCAAATGGCATCCTATTCCCTACATAGCACACTACGTTAGACCAGGGCCCAATGGCACCCTATTCCCTACATAGTGCACTACTTTTGACCAGATCCCTATGGGTAATGAAAAGGGTGCCATTTTGGATGCAGTGTATATATATATCCACTGTGGGCTACGTGCCTGCAGAGTTAAGGCCCTGTAATAGGCTTACACATGGCACCGGCCACTATGAGTATGTACAGCAGTGTATAATGTCTTGGCTTGTGTAGGCTGTTGTATAATTGAATGAATAAACACACATTGGTAACCCTGATGTAAAGTAATCTTTAGGTTGGTATTTATAGGGAGAGAGGGACTGTTTCAGTAGGGGTGAGAGGGTAGTGTATCAGTGGTCTGTAGTTGTTGCAAGGGCTAATTGTGTTAACTGCAGAGATACTAAGAGAAGAGCTTTTGTAGTCTTATTAAGGCCCAGTTTAACTAAGTGTTTGCAACAAAAAAACGAAGCTAAAACAAACTTTATTTAGGATTTACACTTGGGCTCTATTCAATCTGTCTCACTGAAGTGTTACAGATTGTGTGATAGAAATGTAAAAGTCATTTCCGATTGAGCTGACATATGCAGCTTTTACTGTGAACGCAGTCCCCGCTAATTTCATTCACGCTGTAATGCTGAACTTCCATGATACGGATTGAATAGAGCCATTCGTGTTTCATAATTTATTCCAAATTAATTTGACCTTTTTGTTTATTCCTCAATGTTGAATTCCCCGTTTGAAAAAACTGGTTCAAACACTAAGGAAATCTGGGTCTAAATATAAAAAATGATGGGCAAATCATACTAAGGAGTTTGCGTGAGCTTTACTATGAATTGATCCATGAATTGAACCTAACCCAGCTGTCCAGTGAACATAGTCCTTGTTGTATTATGTGTTTTGGATGGAGTTGAGGAGTGACATTCTACTTCTGCCATGCTTGTAATAAACTTCTAAGAACCCATTAGGAACGATTAGAGAACTATTCCACTTATGCTGAGCCCCTCCCCATAATGTCCTCCATTAGCAAAAGACAAACGTAGGCCTAGACGAGGACTGGGAGAATGTTTGTGTGTGACATTTCATAAAGCTTATACAACTCTCCGCTTTTTGGTGATTCGTTTTCAAATTCAAATCATTTTTCATGGGATACCTAAGTTGAAATTCAGAGGTTTTTGTTCAATGTTCCCACTATCTTCAGCTGAACTAATGGTTTCAGAGGGTGTCTTCTGAGGTTAACAAAGAATTCATCCAATGTTATTTATTCCATTCTCTCTCTTAATACAATGCATTCAGAAAGTATTCAGACCCCTTCACTTTTTCCACATTTTGTAACTTTACAGCCTTATTCTAAAATTGATTAAAATTATAATTTTCCTCAACAATCTACACCACAGTACCCCATAATGACGAAAACAGGTTTTACCTTATTACATAAGTATTCAGACCCTTTGCTATGAGACTCGAAATTGAGCTCAGGTGCATCCTGTTCCATTGATCATCCTTGAGATGTTTATACAACTTGATTGGAGTCCACCTGTGATAAATTCAATTTTTGGACATGATTTGGAAAGGCACACACCTGTCTATATAAGGTCCCACAGTTGACATGCATGTCAGATCAAAAACCAAGCCATGCCCATTAGGTCAAAGGAATTATCTGTTGAGCTCCGAGGCAGGATTGATCTGGGAAGGGTACCAAAAATGTCTGCCTCATTGAAGGTCCCCAAGACAAAAGTGGTTCCATCATTCTTAAATGGAAGAAGTTTGGAACCACCAAGACTCTTTCTAGCGCTGGCCGCCAGGCCAAACTGAGAAATCGGGGAGAAGGGCCTTGGTCAGGGAGGTGACCAAGAACCCGATGGTCACTCTGACAAAGCTCCAGAGTTTCTCTGTGGAGATGGAAGAACCTTCCAGAAGGACAACCATCTCGCAGCACTCCACCAATCAGGCCTTTATGTTAGTGGCCAGATGGAAGCCACTCCTCAGTAAAATGCACATGACAGTCCACTTGGATTTTACCAAAAGGCCCCTAAAGGACTCTCAGGCCATGAGAAACAAGACTCTCTGGTCTGATGAAACCAAGATTGAACCCTTTGGCCTGAATGCCAAGCATCACGTCTGGAGGAAACCTGGCGCCATCCCTACCGTGAAGCATGGTGGTGGAAGCATCATGCTGTGGGGATGTTTGTCAGCAGCAGGGACTGGAGACTAGTCAGGATCAAGGGAAGATGAATGGAGCAAAGTACAGAGAGATCCTTGATGAAAACCTGATCCAGAGCGCTCAGGACCTCCGACTGGGGCGAAGGTTCACCTTCCAACAGGACAACGACCCTAAAAACACAGCCAAGACAACACAGGAGTGGCTTCAGGACAAGTCTATGAATGTCTTTGAGTGGCCCAGCCAGAGCCCGTACTTGAACCCGATGGAACATCTCTGGAGAGACCTGAAAATGGCTGTGCAGCGACAATCCCCATCCAACCTGACAGAGCTTACAGGTGTGCCAAGCTTGTAGCATCATACCCAAGAAGACTTGAGGCTGTAATTTCTGCTGAAGGTGCTTCATCAAAGTCCTGAGTAAAGGGTCTGAATACTTATGAAATGTGATATTTCAGTAAACAATATACATATAAATTAGCAAAAATGTCTAAAAACCTGTTTTTGTTGTTTATTATGGTATAGTGTGTAGATTGATGATTTCTTTTGGATAAGGCTTAATGCTAACAAAAATATGGAAAAAGTCAAGGGGTCTGAATACTTTCCGAATGCACTGTATATGTGTTAGACAACCAACTTTGTGTTGGGTCCGTTTGTTTATGGTCTTTACTTGTTGTTGTAATGCAATATAACAAAACAGATACATTCTCAGCAACCTGCCAATAGCAACTCAATGTAATTTATTCATTGAAGGGTGTCTTCAAATGTCTTACATAATATTGTCTGCACAATCTCCATATAGACTGGCGCCTTTGTTGTGGAAATCAATGACTCCCTGGTTCTTGGGACTAGTTTTACAGATGAAGGATCTTAATTAGAACTTTCCTGCAATGTAGGGAAGAAAAAAAAAAAAAAACACTGACATTTCAGACTTTGATTTTCCCTTTTGAAAATTCCATCAACCCATACAAAAATGTCCATAAATTATAATCCACATAATTCACATTTCCTGTTGCTGCAGGATTGTTTTCCTGCTGTAGCAAACTGGCTCAAATTAAGGTCCTACATCTGTAATGAACACGAGGGGAGACAGAGAGCTGGTTTCAAGTGCAGGGCGCAGCAGGTGTTTATTGCAAAGGACCACAGGAGGAGGCAGGTAACTGGGTCCAGGGGCACAGGGGGTCCAAAAGGGCAACAGTACAGGCAGGGAAAAGGCTATTAACGTAGTCCGGGAGATCAGGCAATAGGTAGATAACAGGAAATCAGGCAAGGAATAGACAAAAGGTGTCGTTTTCAAGGCAGGCAAAAACGATCATACACTGGAGGAGGAAATCACAGGAAACAGCGCTCCAAAAGACATGTGTCACAAAACAAACAATACCTCACAGTGATGGGGTGCAAAGAACTGAACTAAATAGTGTGTGATAATGTCATACAGGTGTGTGAACAGGTGATTAGAATTCAGGTGATTGGGATCTAGAGAGTGAGCTGCATTCAGAGGATCTAGGTGTTTGAGAGTGTGAGCCGGAAAGTGGTCTGGAAAGTAAGCTGTGTTCAGGGGATCTACATGTTTGAGGGTGTGAGTTGGAAGCAGACTTTACAACTTCAAGTTTTAATGTTGCATTGTTACAAGTACATCGAAATGTATTTCTTGCAAACTCAAAGCCCAACAATGCAATAATCAATAACAATGTATTACAAAAACATAATAGTAATAAGAATAAGAAATACGAAAAACACTAAGTAAGCACTGCATCACTCTCCTTCTTGGTCAAATAGCCCTTACACAGCCTGGAGGTGTGTTGGGCCATTGTCCTGTTGAAAAACAAATGGTAGTTCYACTAAGCCCAAACCAGATGGGATGGCATATCGCTRCAGAATGYRGTGGTAGCCATGCTGGTTAAGTGTGCCTTGAATTCTAAATAAGTCACAGTGTCACCAGCGAAGCACGCCCACACCATCACACCTCCTCCTCCATGCTTCACGGTGGGAACCACACGTTGGCCGGGGTAGGCCGTCAATTGTAAATAAGAATTTGTTCTTAACTGACTTGCCTAGTTAAATAAAGGTTACATTTAAAAAATCATGAAATATATTGAGACAAATTCCTTTTGGGAAACCGGAACCTGGTCAGTCCCTAGATGGGAGACCAGATGCCGATGGAAGTGGTGTTGGAGGGCCAGTAGGGGACGTCTTCCCTCTGGTCTTAGGAGATTCCAATGCCCCAGGGCTGTGAAGGGGACATTGTCCTGAGTAGGGTGCCGTCTTTCGGATGGGACATTAAATGGGTGTCCTGACTGTCTGTTGTCATTAAAAATACCATGGCACTTATATCACTCCTCACCTCTCCACCATGATAGGTGATGTGTGTTGAGCGTTCTGGTACAAAATAGTTGCCGTACATCACCCAAGTGGGTGTACACATTGGTGGTGGAAGAGGTGAGTTCCCCCTTGCTATGTATAGCGCTTTGAGCAGTGAGCACCTACGGTAGGTGGATCTAAGGCGCTATATAAACGCAATCAGTCATTATTATTATTTTTAGAAGTTACAATGAGTATACAATACAACAACAACAAAAATTCCATGGATCTTATCCATTGATGATGTAAATTCCTTCATGATGAAGGTTCATTTTACACTCAGTAACTTGTATAAATAGCTTTTTAAACTCAATTTACTGTCATTACTGCGGTTCCCTGGCGTTGTCTCTGAAGTCATCACAGTTTGTTTGAGGCAAAAGCTGATCTGTAGATTACAAAGCCTCACCGTCTTCTGAGTTATTAACAGGCGAAGACAAATTTACGTCCCAAATGCTACCCTTTCCCTACATAGTGCAGCTTTTGATCAGACCACCGGGTTCTATTCAAAAGGAAGGCACTACATAGGGAGGGTGCCATTTGTGACTCAAGCAGAGCCTACCAGAAGAAAGACAAGGGAAAGGGGGATATCAAATGGAGGCAGCCAATCCTTGGCTCAGGATTACGAAGGAGGGAGGAGCAGGGAATAAAGCCACGTTAGGGCAAGAGTTAAATCTGTCTAAATGTTCTCCCTAAACAGAAGTTATATAACGTTTAACCCACTAGTGCTGGAGGACGTCTGTACTGAACACCATTGGTGTTGGCAGACTCACTCCACGCCCATGTGGTACAGATGTTTACCTTGACAGAGTTTACTTTGTATCTTTATTGACCTTTTATTTCAGTATTTGCACTGTCTCTATGCACACTCTCAGGACCCAAAACACTCGCACTCACTGTCACTCCAACACACACACACACACACACACAAACTCTCTCTCCATCATTTGCTCACTCACACATAATATGCACACTAGCCGCACCCACTCACATACAAGCTGCTGCTACTCTGTTAAATTCATATCCTGTTGCCTAGTCACCTTACCCCTATACATATCTCCTCCATCACTCCAGTATCCCTGCATATGTAAATATCGTATTGGTATTGAGTTCTAAATATTTGCTGTCATACAGTACCAGTTAAAACTTTGGACACACCTACTCATTCCAGGGTTTTTCTTTATTTGTACTATTTTCTACATTGTAGAATAATAGTGAAGACATCAAAACTATGAAATAGCACATATGGAATCATGTAGTAACCAAACAAGTGTTATGTATATTTTATATTTGAGTTTCTTCAAAGTAGCCCACCTTTGCCTTGATGACAGCTTTGATCACTCTTGGCATTCTCTCAACTAGCTTCATGAGGTAGTCACCTGGAATACATTTCAATTAACAGGTGCCCTTGTTAAAGTTAATATGTGGAATTGATTTCCTTCTTAATGCGTTTGAGCCAATCAGTTGTGTTATGACAAGGTAGGGGTGGTATACAGAAGATTGGCCTAGTTGGTAAAAGACCAAGCCATATTATGAACAGCTCAAATAAGCGAAGAGAAAGACAGTCCTCATTACTTTAAGACATGAAGGTCAGTCAATCCGGGAACATTTCAAGAACTGAAAGTTTCTTCAAGCGCAGTCGCAAAAACCATCTAGCGCATTGATGAAACTGGCTCTCATGAGGACGCCACAGGAAAGGAAGACCCAGAGTTACCTCTGCTGCAGAGAATAAGTTCATTAGAGTTCCCAGCCTCAAATTGCAGCCCAATAAATGCTTCACAGAGTTCAAGTAACAGACACATCTCAATATCAATTGTTCAGAGGAGACTGTGTGAATCAGGCCTTCATGGTCAAATTGCTGCAAAGAAACCACTACTAAAGGACATCAATAAGAAGAGACTTGCTTGGGCCAAGAAACACGAGCAATGGACATTAGACCGGTGGAAATCTGTCCTTTGGTCTGATGAGTCCAAATTTGCAATTTTTGGTTCCAACCTCTGCGTCTTTGTGAGACACAGTGTAGGTGAACGGATGATTTCCGCAT